>NC_066574.1:10292850-10295350 GCF_024679095.1 Eriocheir sinensis | reverse complement strand
CCAACCCAACCCAACCCAACCCAACCCAACCCAACCCAACCCAACCCAACCCAACCCAACCCAACCCAACCCAACCCAACCCAACCCAACCTAACCCAACCCAACCCAACCCAACCCAACCCAACCCAACCCAACCCAACCCAACCCAACCCAACCCAACCCAACCCAACCCAACCCAACCCAACCCAACCCAACCCAACCCAACCCAACCCAACCCAACCCAACCCAACCCAACCCAACCCAACCCAACCCAACCCAACCCAACCCAACCCAACCCAACCCAACCCAACCCAACCCAACCCAACCCAACCCAACCCAACCCAACCCAACCCAACCCAACCCAACCCAACCCAACCCAACCCAACCCAACCCAACCCAACCCAACCCAACCCAACCCAACCCAACCTAACCCAACCCAACCCAACCCAACCCAACCCAACCCAACCCAACCCAACCCAACCCAACCCAACCCAACCCAACCCAACCCAACCCAACCCAACCCAACCCAACCCAACCCAACCCAACCCAACCCAACCCAACCCAACCCAACCCAACCCAACCCAACCCAACCCAACCCAACCCAACCCAACCCAACCCAACCCAACCCAACCCAACCCAACCCAACCCAACCCAACCCAACCCAACCCAACCCAACCCAACCCAACCCAACCCAACCCAACCCAACCCAACCCAACCCAACCCAACCCAACCCAACCCAACCCAACCCAACCCAACCCAACCCAACCCAACCCAACCCAACCCAACCCAACCCAACCCAACCCAACCCAACCCAACCCAACCCAACCCAACCCAACCCAACCCAACCCAACCCAACCCAACCCAACCCAACCCAACCCAACCCAACCTAACCCAACCCAACCCAACCCAACCCAACCCAACCCAACCCAACCCAACCCAACCCAACCCAACCCAACCCAACCCAACCCAACCCAACCCAACCCAACCCAACCCAACCCAACCCAACCCAACCCAACCCAACCCAACCCAACCCAACCCAACCCAACCCAACCCAACCCAACCCAACCCAACCCAACCCAACCCAACCCAACCCAACCCAACCCAACCCAACCCAACCCAACCCAACCCAACCCAACCCAACCCAACCCAACCCAACCCAACCCAACCCAACCCAACCCAACCCAACCCAACCCAACCCAACCCAACCCAACCCAACCCAACCCAACCCAACCCAACCCAACCCAACCCAACCCAACCCAACCCAACCCAACCCAACCCAACCCAACCCAACCCAACCCAACCCAACCCAACCCAACCCAACCCAACCCAACCCAACCCAACCCAACCCAACCCAACCCCAACCCAACCCAACCCAACCCAACCCAACCCAACCCAACCCAACCCAACCCAACCCAACCCAACCCAACCCAACCCAACCCAACCCAACCCAACCCAACCCAACCCAACCCAACCCAACCCAACCTAACCCAACCCAACCCAACCCAACCCAACCCAACCCAACCCAACCCAACCCAACCCAACCCAACCCAACCCAACCCAACCCAACCCAACCCAACCCAACCCAACCCAACCCAACCCAACCCAACCCAACCCAACCCAACCCAACCCAACCCAACCCAACCCAACCCAACCCAACCCAACCCAACCCAACCCAACCCAACCCAACCCAACCCAACCCAACCCAACCCAACCCAACCCAACCCAACCCAACCCAACCCAACCCAACCCAACCCAACCCAACCCAACCCAACCCAACCCAACCCAACCCAACCCAACCCAACCCAACCCAACCCAACCCAACCCAACCCAACCCAACCCAACCCAACCCAACCCAACCCAACCCAACCCAACCCAACCCAACCCAACCCAACCCAACCCAACCCAACCCAACCCAACCCAACCCAACCCAACCCAACCCAACCCAACCCAACCCAACCTAACCCAACCCAACCCAACCCAACCCAACCCAACCCAACCCAACCCAACCCAACCCAACCCAACCCAACCCAACCCAACCCAACCCAACCCAACCCAACCCAACCCAACCCAACCCAACCCAACCCAACCCAACCCAACCCAACCCAACCCAACCCAACCCAACCCAACCCAACCCAACCCAACCCAACCCAACCCAACCCAACCCAACCCAACCCAACCCAACCCAACCCAACCCAACCCAACCCAACCCAACCCAACCCAACCCAACCCAACCCAACCCAACCCAACCCAACCCAACCCAACCCAACCCAACCCAACCCAACCCAACCCAACCCAACCCAACCCAACCCAACCCAACCCAACCCAACCCAACCCAACCCAACCCAACCCAACCCAACCCAACCCAACCCAACCCAACCCAACCCAACCCAACCCAACCCAACCCAACCCAACCCAACCCAACCCAACCCAACCCAACCCAACCCAACCCAACCCAACCCAACCCAACCCAACCCAACCCAACCCAACCCAACCCAACCCAACCCAACCCAACCCAACCCAA
>NC_066574.1:10177850-10290350 GCF_024679095.1 Eriocheir sinensis | reverse complement strand
ATCACCCAACATCACCTAACATCACCTAACATCACCCAACATCACCTAACATCACCTAACATCACCTAACATCACCCAACATCACCTAACATCACCTAACATCACCCAACATCACCCAACATCACCTAACATCACCTAACATCACCCAACATCACCTAACATCACCTAACATCACCCAACATCACCCAACATCACCTAACATCACCCAACATCACCTAACATCACCTAACATCACCCAACATCACCTAACATCACCTAACATCACCCAACATCACCCAACATCACCTAACATCACCCAACATCACCCAACATCACCTAACATCACCCAACATCACCCAACATCACCTAACATCACCTAACATCACCCAACATCACCTAACATCACCTAACATCACCCAACATCACCCAACATCACCTAACATCACCTAACATCACCCAACATCACCTAACATCACCTAACATCACCCAACATCACCTAACATCACCTAACATCACCCAACATCACCCAACATCACCTAACATCACCTAACATCACCCAACATCACCTAACATCACCTAACATCACCCAACATCACCCAACATCACCTAACATCACCCAACATCACCTAACATCACCTAACATCACCCAACATCACCCAACATCACCTAACATCACCTAACATCACCCAACATCACCTAACATCACCTAACATCACCCAACATCACCCAACATCACCTAACATCACCTAACATCACCCAACATCACCCAACATCACCTAACATCACCTAACATCACCCAACATCACCTAACATCACCCAACATCACCCAACATCACCTAACATCACCTAACATCACCCAACATCACCTAACATCACCCAACATCACCCAACATCACCTAACATCACCCAACACCACCTAACATCACCCAACATCACCCAACATCACCCAACATCACCTAACATCACCCAACATCACCCAACATCACCTAACATCACCTAACATCACCCAACATCACCTAACATCACCTAACATCACCCAACATCACCCAACATCACCTAACATCACCTAACATCACCCAACATCACCTAACATCACCTAACATCACCCAACATCACCTAACATCACCTAACATCACCCAACATCACCTAACATCACCTAACATCACCCAACATCACCCAACATCACCTAACATCACCTAACATCACCCAACATCACCTAACATCACCTAACATCACCCAACATCACCTAACATCACCTAACATCACCCAACATCACCCAACATCACCTAACATCACCCAACATCACCCAACATCACCCAACATCACCTAACATCACCTAACATCACCTAACATCACCCAACATCACCTAACATCACCTAACATCACCCAACATCACCTAACACCGCCTAACATCACCTAACATCACCCAACATCACCTAACATCACCCAACATCACCTAACATCACCTAACATCACCTAACATCACCTAACATCACCCAACATCACCCAACATCACCTAACATCACCCAACATCACCCAACATCACCTAACATCACCTAACATCACCCAACATCACCTAACATCACCTAACATCACCCAACATCACCTAACATCACCTAACATCACCCAACATCACCTAACATCACCTAACATCACCTAACATCACCCAACATCACCTAACATCACCTAACATCACCCAACATCACCTAACATCACCTAACATCACCCAACATCACCCAACATCACCTAACATCACCTAACATCACCCAACATCACCTAACATCACCTAACATCACCCAACATCACCTAACATCACCTAACATCACCCAACATCACCCAACATCACCTAACATCACCCAACATCACCCAACATCACCTAACATCACCTAACATCACCCAACATCACCTAACATCACCCAACATCACCCAACATCACCCAACATCACCTAACATCACCCAACATCACCCAACATCACCTAACATCACCTAACATCACCCAACATCACCTAACATCACCTAACATCACCCAACATCACCTAACATCACCTAACATCACCCAACATCACCCAACATCACCTAACATCACCTAACATCACCCAACATCACCTAACATCACCTAACATCACCCAACATCACCTAACATCACCTAACATCACCCAACATCACCCAACATCACCTAACATCACCTAACATCACCCAACATCACCTAACATCACCTAACATCACCCAACATCACCTAACATCACCTAACATCACCCAACATCACCTAACATCACCTAACATCACCCAACATCACCCAACATCACCTAACATCACCCAACATCACCCAACATCACCTAACATCACCTAACATCACCTAACATCACCCAACATCACCTAACATCACCCAACATCACCCAACATCACCCAACATCACCCAACATCACCTAACATCACCCAACATCACCTAACATCACCTAACATCACCTAACATCACCCAACATCACCTAACATCACCTAACATCACCCAACATCACCTAACATCACCTAACATCACCCAACATCACCCAACATCACCTAACATCACCTAACATCACCCAACATCACCTAACATCACCTAACATCACCCAACATCACCCAACATCACCTAACATCACCCAACATCACCCAACATCACCTAACATCACCTAACATCACCCAACATCACCCAACATCACCTAACATCACCTAACATCACCCAACATCACCTAACATCACCTAACATCACCTAACATCACCCAACATCACCTAACATCACCCAACATCACCCAACATCACCTAACATCACCCAACATCACCCAACATCACCTAACATCACCTAACATCACCCAACATCACCTAACATCACCTAACATCACCCAACATCACCCAACATCACCTAACATCACCTAACATCACCCAACATCACCTAACATCACCTAACATCACCCAACATCACCTAACATCACCTAACATCACCCAACATCACCTAACATCACCTAACATCACCCAACATCACCCAACATCACCTAACATCACCTAACATCACCCAACATCACCTAACATCACCTAACATCACCTAACATCACCCAACATCACCTAACATCACCTAACATCACCCAACATCACCTAACATCACCTAACATCACCCAACATCACCTAACATCACCTAACATCACCCAACATCACCTAACATCACCTAACATCACCCAACATCACCCAACATCACCTAACATCACCTAACATCACCCAACATCACCTAACATCACCCAACATCACCCAACATCACCTAACATCACCTAACATCACCCAACATCACCCAACATCACCTAACATCACCCAACATCACCCAACATCACCTAACATCACCTAACATCACCCAACATCACCTAACATCACCTAACATCACCCAACATCACCTAACATCACCTAACATCACCCAACATCACCCAACATCACCTAACATCACCCAACATCACCCAACATCACCTAACATCACCCAACATCACCCAACATCACCTAACATCACCCAACATCACCCAACATCACCTAACATCACCTAACATCACCTAACATCACCTAACATCACCCAACATCACCCAACATCACCTAACATCACCCAACATCACCTAACATCACCTAACATCACCTAACATCACCCAACATCACCTAACATCACCCAACATCACCTAACATCACCTAACATCACCTAACATCACCCAACATCACCTAACATCACCTAACATCACCCAACATCACCTAACATCACCTAACATCACCCAACATCACCCAACATCACCTAACATCACCTAACATCACCCAACATCACCTAACATCACCTAACATCACCCAACATCACCTAACATCACCTAACATCACCCAACATCACCTAACATCACCTAACATCACCCAACATCACCCAACATCACCTAACATCACCTAACATCACCCAACATCACCTAACATCACCTAACATCACCCAACATCACCTAACATCACCTAACATCACCCAACATCACCCAACATCACCTAACATCACCCAACATCACCCAACATCACCTAACATCACCCAACATCACCCAACATCACCTAACATCACCTAACATCACCCAACATCACCCAACATCACCCAACATCACCTAACATCACCCAACATCACCTAACATCACCTAACATCACCCAACATCACCCAACATCACCTAACATCACCTAACATCACCCAACATCACCTAACATCACCTAACATCACCCAACATCACCCAACATCACCTAACATCACCTAACATCACCCAACATCACCTAACATCACCTAACATCACCCAACATCACCTAACATCACCTAACATCACCCAACATCACCTAACATCACCTAACATCACCTAACATCACCCAACATCACCTAACATCACCTAACATCACCCAACATCACCTAACATCACCTAACATCACCTAACATCACCCAACATCACCTAACATCACCTAACATCACCCAACATCACCTAACATCACCTAACATCACCCAACATCACCTAACATCACCTAACATCACCCAACATCACCTAACATCACCTAACATCACCCAACATCACCCAACATCACCTAACATCACCTAACATCACCCAACATCACCTAACATCACCTAACATCACCCAACATCACCCAACATCACCTAACATCACCTAACATCACCCAACATCACCCAACATCACCTAACATCACCTAACATCACCCAACATCACCTAACATCACCTAACATCACCCAACATCACCTAACATCACCTAACATCACCCAACATCACCTAACATCACCTAACATCACCCAACATCACCCAACATCACCTAACATCACCTAACATCACCCAACATCACCTAACATCACCTAACATCACCCAACATCACCTAACATCACCTAACATCACCCAACATCACCCAACATCACCTAACATCACCTAACATCACCCAACATCACCTAACATCACCTAACATCACCCAACATCACCTAACATCACCTAACATCACCCAACATCACCTAACATCACCTAACATCACCTAACATCACCCAACATCACCTAACATCACCCAACATCACCCAACATCACCTAACATCACCTAACATCACCCAACATCACCTAACATCACCTAACATCACCCAACATCACCTAACATCACCTAACATCACCCAACATCACCCAACATCACCAAACATCACCTAACATCACCTAACATCACCCAACATCACCTAACATCACCTAACATCACCCAACATCACCTAACATCACCTAACATCACCCAACATCACCCAACATCACCTAACATCACCCAACATCACCCAACATCACCTAACATCACCTAACATCACCCAACATCACCTAACATCACCTAACATCACCCAACATCACCTAACATCACCTAACATCACCCAACATCACCTAACATCACCTAACATCACCTAACATCACCTAACATCACCTAACATCACCCAACATCACCTAACATCACCTAACATCACCCAACATCACCCAACATCACCTAACATCACCTAACATCACCCAACATCACCTAACATCACCTAACATCACCCAACATCACCTAACATCACCTAACATCACCCAACATCACCTAACATCACCTAACATCACCTAACATCACCCAACATCACCTAACATCACCTAACATCACCCAACACCACCCAACATCACCTAACATCACCCAACATCACCTAACATCACCCAACATCACCTAACATCACCCAACATCACCTAACATCACCTAACATCACCCAACATCACCCAACATCACCTAACATCACCTAACATCACCCAACATCACCTAACATCACCTAACATCACCCAACATCACCTAACATCACCTAACATCACCCAACATCACCTAACATCACCTAACATCACCCAACATCACCTAACATCACCTAACATCACCCAACATCACCCAACATCACCTAACATCACCTAACATCACCCAACATCACCTAACATCACCTAACATCACCCAACATCACCTAACATCACCTAACATCACCCAACATCACCTAACATCACCTAACATCACCCAACATCACCTAACATCACCTAACATCACCCAACACCACCTAACATCATCTAACATCACCCAACATCACCTAACATCACCCAACATCACCTAACATCACCTAACATCACCCAACATCAGATAACATCACATAACATCACCTAACATCACTTAACATCACCTAACATCACCCAACATCACATAACATCACATAACATCACCCAACATCACCTAACATCACCTAACATCACCCAACATCATCTAACATCACCTAACATCACCCAACATCACCTAACATCACCTAACATCACCTAACATCACCCAACATCACCTAACATCACCTAACATCACCCAACATCACCTAACATCACCTAACATCACCTAACATCACCCAACATCACCTAACATCACCTAACATCACCCAACATCACCTAACATCACCTAACATCACCTAACATCACCCAACACCACCTAACATCATCTAACATCACCCAACATCACCTAACATCACCTAACATCACCCAACATCACCTAACATCACCTAACATCACCCAACATCAGATAACATCACATAACATCACCTAACATCACCCAACATCAGATAACATCACATAACATCACATAACATCACATAACATCACCCAACATCACCTAACATCACTTAACATCACCTAACATCACCCAACATCACATAACATCACATAACATCACCCAACATCACCTAACATCACTTAACATCACCTAACATCACCCAACGTCACCCAACATCGCCTAACATCGCCAAAATGCGTGTGGGGGGGCTCCCGCCCAATTTTAGATGCCCTAAACGGTTTATATGGTCTTCCGCGCGACTTTATTTTGTTGTATTTCATTGTATTTTATTGTATTTTGTTGTATTTTATTGTATTTCGTTGTATTTCATTGTATTTCATTATATTTTCTTGTATTTCATTGTATTTTGTTGTATTTCATTGTATTTTGTTGTATTTTGTTGTATTTCATTGTATTTTGTTATATTTCATTATATTTTGTTGTATTTCATTGTATTTCATTTTATTGTGTTGTATTTTGTTGTATTTCATTGTATTTTGTTGTATTTCATTGTATTTCGTTATATTTCATTGTATTTTGTTGTAATTCATTGTATTTTGCTATATTCCATTGTAGTTATTTGTATTTTGTTGTACTTAATTGTATTTAGTTGTATTTCATTGTATTTCATTGTATTTTGCTGTATTTCATTGGATTTTGTTGTATTTCATTGTATTTTGTTTTATTGTATTGTATTTGGTTGTATTTGGTTGTATTTCATTGTATTTTGTTGTATATCATTATATTTTGTTGTATTTCATTGTATTTCATTGTATTTACCCCATCCTGGCCGCACCCTGGCCTGCACTCCACCACAATTCCCACCGCACTCCGTCGCACTCCACTGCACCCAGCCGCACCACTGCACCCTGGCCCCACCCCTGCACCCCACTGCGCCGCACCCCTGGGTCGCACCCACCCCATCTCCCGCACCCACCACACTCCATCCACCCCAGCACCCTACCAGCACCCACCGCACTCCCCGCACCCCACTGCACCCTCCACCCCACCGCACCCCACCTGCACCCCACCTGACCCACCACAAACCCCACCGCACTCACGCACCACCTGTCGCCACCCCAATCAGCACTGCAATCTCTGTCTGCACCCCACTGCACCCCACCGCACCACCCCCAACCTGCACCTCCCAGCACCCCACTGCACCTGTCACACTCCACCAGCACCCCACCTGCACCTCAACTGCACCTCCACCGCACCCTGTCAAGCACCCTGTCACACCTTTAACCCATCCTCAACGTCTCACCATCCCAACGCACTCACTGCACCTCCCCATCCTGTCACCCAAGCATCTCATTCTGCACTGCAATCTCACCACCACTGCACTCACTCAAGCACTGCACTGCATCTATCTGGGCCTGCGTCCTCACCTGCATCTATCTCATTCTGCATCCACTGCATCTTGCACTCACATCTCACTGCATCTGTCACTCCACTGCACGTCACCCATATTTCCACTGCATCCATACTGCACTCATCACACCCACTGCACTCACTGCACCCTATTTCCACCCACTGCATTTCACTGCATTTTGTACATCACTGCACTGTGCATCCACACCCCACTGCATCTCACATACTGCATTGTCACATTTGTCATCTCACATTCATGCACTGTATTTCACTGCACACTGCACTGCATTTTCATCACATCTCACTGCATTACTGCACTCACTGCACTCACTTCACATCACTTGTTGCATTATCATTGCACTCATCATATCTTCACTCACTGTATTTCATCAATTTGTCATTCACTGTATCATTTGTATTTTGTTGTATTAACATTTATATTGTATTTCATTGTATTTTGTTGTATTTCATTGGATTTTGTTGTATTTCATTGCATTTATTTTATCATTGTATTTGCACTTGTCATTTCATTGCATTTTCTTGCATTTCATTGTATTTTGTTGTATTTCATTGCATTTTGTTGTATTTCATTGTATTTCATTGTATTTGTTGTATTTCACTTTGTATTTCATTGTATTTTGCATTTTTGTTGTACATTTCTTTGTATTTCATTTTATTTTCTTGTATTTCATTATATTTTGTTGCATTTCATTTTCATTTTTCAGTATGTATTTTTATTATTTTGATTTCATTTATTGTTTCAAATTTGCTGTATTTCATGTATTTACTGTATTTGTTGTATTTCATTGCATTTTGTTGTATTTCATTGTATTTCATTGTATTTTGTATTCACTGCATATGTATTTGCATTTATTATTTGTGCATATTGTATTTTGCACTCACTGTATTGTCATGCATCACTGCATTATACTGCATTGTACCACTGTATTGCATTGCATTTGTATGCATTGTACTGCATTCATATGTATTGCAATCATGTGCACTGTGCATTCTGTATTGTATTCATTTGTATCATTTCACTGCATTTGTAGCATTCATACTGCATTGTACTCATGTATTGCACTCCACTGCATTCATTGCATTTCATGCATTCATATATTTCATTGTTTCATTGTATTTGCATATTTCCTGCATTTTACTGCATTTGCATACTCCACTGTACTCATGCATTTCACACTGCATTTTGCATCCACTGTCATCCACTGCATTTTGTTGTATGCATATTGCATACACCCCACTGCATCTGTCAGCACTCACTGCACACTGCACCCATGCACTCCATGCATGCACCAGCATTGTGCACTCCATACTGCACACCCACTGTATTTGCATATGCATCCCATTGCATCTGCATCATTCAGCATATGTATTTGCAATCTCATTGTCAGCATCTAACCCCATCTACTGCACTCAGCATTGTTGCATATCTCATCTCATGTATGCACCCACTGCATTATCACTGCATACTGCATTCATTGTATTTTCTGTATTTGTTGCATCACTGCATCTTGTATCTCACTGCTTTCATATTTTATTTTACTGCACTTTGTACACTGTATTCATTGTATTTCACTCACTGTACTCCACTATTTGCACATATCACTGCAGCATTTGCCCACTGCATTTTTGCACTCCACTGCATTGTCACACTCCACTGCACTCACACTCATTGCACTCCACTGCATCTCATCCACTCACTGCATCTTTCACACCACTGCATTCTGCATTGCATATTCTCATTGCACTCATTGCACTCCACTGCACTGTCGCACTCCCACTGCATCTGTGCATCCACTGCACTTCATTTGCAACCCACTGCATTCTGTCACATCCCATGCATGCATTCTGTATTCTGCACTGTATTTCACACTCACTGCATTCTGCACTCACCATCTCATTGCTTCCACTGCATTCTTATTCACTGCACTGCACATTTCATTTGCATATGTATTTCATCTGTATTTTGTGCACTCCACTGCATTCATTCATGTACTCAGTATCTTGTATTTCTTTCATTTTTGTATGCATCTTTATTTTGCATTTCATCTTATTTTTGTATTTCATATATTTTGTGTATCCACTGCATCTTCTGCACTCAGTATATTCTTTGTATCCACTGCATATTGCATGTGCACTGCAGTATTGTCAGCATTTCATCTCCACTGCACTTATTTGTTTTCATTTGCATATTTGCAGCACTCCACTGCATTTCACACACTGCATGCACTATTGCACTTGCATCTCACTGCATCACTGCATCTCATATTTGCATCACTGCACTCCAGTATCACTGCATATCTCACTGCATTTGCACTCCACTGCATCTGTTGCACCCACTGCATTTCTGCATCTGCACTCACTGCATTCATTGCACTCCACTGCACTCACTGTATCACACCCCACTGCATTTTGTTGCATCTCACTGCATTTTCATCTCACTACTCTCATCTATCTGTTCATTTGTATCTTTGTTGCATTCATCATGCATCATCACTGTATTTCTGCATTTTGTTGTATTTCACTGTATTTCATGTACTATCCACTGCACTCCACTGCATTGTATGCACTATGCATTACTGTATTGCACTCAGCAACTGTACTCATGTATTTCATTGCATTTTCTGCATCCACTGCACTCACTGCATTTGCATGCACTATGCACTCCACTGCATTGTCAGCATTTTGTGTCATCTCAGCACCCACTGCATGCACCCACATGCATCCACTGCATTGTACTCACTGCATCTCATTATTTATTTGCATTTGTATCATCTGTATTTCACTGCACCCTGCATCCACTGCATTTTGTGCATCATTTCATTATTTGCATTTTATTTGCAACTGCATTTCTGTCATTGTACTCACTGCATCTCACTGCATTTCAGTATTTTTGCATTCACTGCATTCTGTATTCTCTGCATCTCACTGCATTATTCATTTACTGTATTTGTATTTGCATTGCATTTGCATTGTATTTATTATTACTGTATTATTTTGTTGTATTTCCACTGCACTTGTCATGTATTTGTCAGTACACTGTATTGCATTGTATTTCACTATGTTCATTGCATTTCATTGTATTTCCACTGCATTTGCACTATGTACTGCACTCACTGTATTGCATTTCATTGTCACTGCATTTGTACTCCACTGCATACTGCATTTGTTGTATTTCATTGCACTATCCACTGCATTTCTGCATCAGTATTTCATTGTACTCATTGCATTTTTGTATATCTTGTTTATCTCATGTATTTCACTGTATGTATTCATTTTGCACTCCACTGCATCTCACTGTATTATTGCATTGTATTTATTTGCATTTGTAACCATTTGTATTTCATGTATTCATTTGTATTCACTGTATTTGTATGCATTTTGTCATTGCATTTTGTTGTACACTGCATTCTGTATTTTTCCACTGTATTGCATTGTAACTGCATATTCCACTGCATTACTGCATCCACTGTGCACTCCACCATATTTCATTAGCATTTGTTACTCATGCACTTGCATTGTATGTTGTATGCATTGCATTGCATTGTATGCATTTGTATATTCATTATTAGTATTGCATACCGTATTTCATACCGCATTGTATCATTGCATTTGTGCATTTCATATACTGCACTGCATCTTATGCATTTCTTGTGCATCTCCACTGCATATGTATTTCTGCACTCACTGTTATTTCACTCATGTATTTGTATCTGTACTCATATTTGTATTTACCACCCACTGCATTCATTTACTGCATTTTGTTCATGTTTCATGCATTTTGTCACTGTATGCATTTATATTTGCACCCCACTGCACCCCACTGCACCCACTGCACTCATGCATCCACTGCATATGTGCATCACTGGACCGCATATCACTGTATTGTATTGCACTCACTGACTGCATTGTCATTTCACGCATTTCATGTTATGTTCATGTATGCATTGCATCACCGTACTCCACTGCATTGCACCCACTGCATCTCTGCATTCACTGTATTTCATTTGTATTTCATTGCATTCATTGTATTTCATTTGCATTATTTGCACCACCCATTGTATTTCATTGCATATCTCACTGCATTCTGCACTCACTGTATCTGTTGCACACTGCATCTGTCATTGTATTTCATTTTATTTTGTTGTATTTTGTTGTATTTCATTGTATTTTGTTGTATTTCATTGTATTTTGTTGTATTTTGTTTTATTTTGTTGTATTTCATTGTATTTCATTGTTTTTTGTTGTATTTTGTTGTATTTCATTATATTTTCTTGTATTTCATTGTATTTCATTGTATTTTGTTGTATTACATTGCTCTTTGTTGTATTTCATTGTAGTTTGGTGTATTTCATAGTATTTCATTGTAGTTTCTTGTATTTCATAGTATTTTTTTTATTTTGTTCTATTTAATTGTCTTTTGTTGTTTTTTATTGTATTTCATTGTATTTTGTTGTATTTTTTTGTATTTCATTGTATTTCACAGTATTTTGTTGTATTCCATTGTATTTTGTTGTGTTTTGTTGAATCACATTGTATTTTGTTGTATTTCATTGTATTTCATTGTATTTTGTTGTATTTCTTTGTATTTTATTGTAATTCATTGTATTTTGTTGTATTTCATTGTATTTTCTTGTATTTCATTGTATTTTGTTGGATTTCACTGTATCTCATCGTATTTTGTTGTATTTCATTGTATTTCATTGTATTTCATTGTATTGTGTTTTATTTTGTTGTATTTCATTGTATTTTCTTATATTTCATTGTATTTTGTTGTATTTCATTATATTTTGTTGTATTTCATTGTATTTTGTTGTATTTCATTGTATTTCATTGTATTTTCTTGAATTTCATTGTATTTTGTTGTATTTCATAGTATTTCATTGTATTTTGTTGTATTTAATTGTATTTCATTGTATTTTGTTGTATATCATTGTATTTTGTTGTATTTCATTGTATTTTGTTGTATTTTATTGCATTTTGTTGTATTTTGTTGTTTTTCATTGTAATTTATTATATTTCATTGTATTTTTTTGTATTTCATTGTATTTTCTTGTATTTCATTGTATTTCATTTTATTTTTTTGTATTTTGTTGTATTTCATTGTATTTCGTTGTATTTCATTGTATTTCATTGTATTTTGTTGTATTTTGTTGTATTTCATTGCATTTCATTGTATTTTGTTGTATTTCATTGTATTTTCTTGTATTTCATTGTATTTCATTGTATTTTGTTGTATTTCATTGCATTTTGTTGTATTTCATTGTCGTTTGGTGTATTTCATTGTATTTTGTTCTATTTCATTGTATTTCATTGTATTTCATTGTATTTCACTGTATTTTGTTGTATTTCATTGTATTTTCTTGTATTTTTGTTGTATTACATTGTGTTTTGTTGTATTCTCATGTGTTTCATTGTATTTTGTTGTATTTCGTTGTATTTCGTTGTAATTCATTGTATTTTGTTGTATTTCATTGTAGTTTGGTGGATTTCATTGTATTTTGTTGTATTTCATTGTAATTCATTGTTTTTTGTTGTATTCCATTGTACTTCTTTGTATTTTTTTGTATTTAATTGTATTTAGTTCTATTTCTTTGGATTTCATTATATTTTGTTGTATTTCATTGTATTTTGTTGTATTTCATTGTATTTTGTTATATTTCATTGTATTTTGTTGTACTGTATTGTATTTTGTTGTATTTCATTGTATTTTCTTGTATTTCATTGTATTTTGTTGTATTTCATTGCATTGCATTGTATTTTGTTGTATTTCATTGTATTTCATTGTATTTTGTTGTATTTCTTTGTGTTTTGTTGCATATCATTGTATTTTGTTGTATTTTGTTGTATTTCATTGTGTTTTGTTGTATTTCATTGTATTTTCTTGTATTTTCTTGTATTTTGTTGTATTTCATTGTATTTCATTGTATTTTGTTGTAATTCATTGTATTTCATTGTAATTCATTGTATTTTGTTGTATTTCATTGTGTTTTGTTGTATTTCATTCTATTTTGTTGTATTTTGTTGTATTTCATTGTATTTTGTTGTATTTCATTGTATGTTGTTGTATTTCATTGTATTTTGTTGTATTTAATTGTATTTTGTTGTATTTGTATTTCATTGTATTTCATTGTATTTGTTGTATTTCATTGTATTTTGTTTTATTTCATTGTATGTAAATGTATTTAGTTGTAATTCATTGTATTTCATTGTATTTATTTATTTGTATTTCATTGTATTTTCATTGTATTTCATTGTATTTCATTGTATTTTGTTGTATTTCATTGTATTTTATTGTATTTCATTGTATTTTGTTGTATTTCATTGTATTTCATTGTATTTTCTTGTATTTCATTGTATTTTGTTGTATTTCATTGTATTTTGTTGTAATTTGTTGTATTTCATTGTTTTTTCTTGTATTTCATTGTATTTCATTGTATTTTGTTGAATTTCATTGTTATTTGTTGTATTTAATTGTATTTTATTTTTATTTTGTTCTATTTTGTTGTATTTCATTGTATTTTGTTGTATTTCATTGTATTTCGTTGTATTTCATTGTATTTTATTGTATTTTGTTGTGTTTTGTTGTATTTCACTGTACTTCATTGTATTTTCTTGTATTTCATTGTATTTTGTTGTAATTCATTGCATTTTGTTGTATTTCATTGTAGTTTAGTGGATTTCATTGTATTTCATTGTAGTTTGTAGTATTTCATTGTATTTTGTTGTATTTCATTGTGTTTCATAGTATTTCAACATATTTCATTGTATTACATTGTATTTTCTTGTATTCTGTTGTATTTCATTGTAATTCATTGTATTTTATTTTATTCCATTGTATTTCTTTGTATTTCGTTGTATTTTGTTGTATTTCATTTTATTTCATTGTATTTTGTTGTTTTTCATTGTTTTTTGTTGTTTTGTATTGTATGTTATTGTATTTTGATGCATTTCATTGTATTTTCTTGTATTTCATTAAATTTCATTATATTTTGTTGTATTTTGTTTTATTTTATTGTATTTTGTTGTATTTTATTGTATTTCGTTGTATTTCATTGTATTTCATTATGTTTTGTTGTATTTTGTTGTATTTCATTGTATTTCATTGTATTTTGTTGTATTTCATTGTATTTTGTTGTATTTCATTGTATTTTGTTGTATTTCATTGTCTTTCATTATATTTTGTTGTATTTTGTTTTATTTTATTGTATTTTGTTGTTTTTCATTGTATTTTGTTGTATTTCATTGTATTTTATTGTATTTTGTTGTATTTTGTTGTATTTCATTTTGTATTTCATTGTATTTTGTTGTATTTCATTGTATTTCATTGTATTTTGTTGTATTTCATTGCATTTTGTTGTATTTCATTGTATTTTGTTGTATTTTGTTGTATTTCATTGTATTTTGTTGTTTTTCATTGTATTTCATTGTATTTTCTTGTATTTCATTGTATTTTGTTGTATTTCATTGTATTTTGTTGTTTTTCATTGTATTTCATTGTATTTTGTTGTATTTCATTGCATTTTGTTGTATTTCATTGTAGTTTGGTGTATTTCATTGTATTTCATTGTAGTTTCGCCTATTAACAACATCAACCTTTCTATCGTAGCCTATTAACACCATCAAACTATCAATCGTAGCCTATTAACACAATGAACCTTTCTATCGTAGCCTATTAACACCATGAAACTCTCTACATTAGCCTATTAACAACATGAACCTTTCTACATTAGCCTATTAACAACATGAGCCTTTCTAGCATAGCCTATTGACACCATTAACCTTTCCATCATTGTATTCTGTTGTATTTTGTTGTATTTATTAGTATTTCATTATGTTTTGTTGGATTTCGTTGTATTGTGTTGCATTTTATTCTATTCTGTTGTATTGCATTCTATTCTGTTATATTTCATTGTATTCTATTATATTTTATTGTATTCTGTTGTATTTTATTGTATTCTCCTGTATTTCACTGCATTCTGTTGTATTTTATTGTTTTACGTTGTATTTCATTGTATTTTGCTCTATTTCATCTTAATCTGTTGTATTCTTTTCCCTGCTTCCCTTCTTTCTGTAGCCTTCTTTTCCCTGCTTCCCTGCTTTTCTTTCTGAAGCCTTCTTTTCCCTGCTTACATGCTTCCCTTTTTTCTGTAGCCTTCTTTTCCCAGCATCCATGTTTCTCTTTCTGTAGCCTTCTTTTCCCTGCTTCTCTTTCTGTAGCCTTCTTTTCCCTGCTTCCTTCATTTCCCTGCTTCCATGCTTCTCTTTCTGTAGCCTTCTTTTCCCTGCTTCCTTCATTTCCCTGCTTCCATGCTTCTCTTTCTGTAGCCTTCTTTTCCCTGCTTCCATGTTTCTCTTTCTGTAGCCTTCTTTTCCCTGCTTCCTTCATTTCCCTGCTTCCATGCTTCTCTTTCTGTAGCCTTCTTTTCCCTGCTTCCTTCATTTCCCTGCTTCCATGTTTCTCTTTCTGTAGCCTTCTTTTCCCTGCTTCCTTCATTTCCCTGCTTCCATGTTTCTCTTTCTGTAGCCTTCTTTTCCCTGCTTCCTTCATTTCCCTGCTTCCATGCTTCTCTTTCTGTAGCCTTCTTTTCCCTGCTTCCTTCATTTCCCTGCTTCCATGCTTCTCTTTCTGTAGCCTTCTTTTCCCTGCTTCCTTCAGTTCCATGCTTCCATGTTTCTCTTTCTGTAGCCTTCTTTTCCCTGCTTCCTTCATTTCCATGCTTCCATGTTTCTCTTTCTGTAGCCTTCTTTTCCCTGCTTCCTTCAGTTCCATGCTTCCATGTTTCTCTTTCTGTTGCCTTCTTTTCCCTGCTTCCTTCATTTCCCTGCTTCCATGCTTCTCTTTCTGTAGCCTTCTTTTCCCTGCTTCCATGTTTCTCTTTCTGTAGCCTTCTTTTCCCTGCTTCCTTCAGTTCCATGCTTCCATGTTTCTCTTTCTGTAGCCTTCTTTTCCCTGCTTCCTTCAGTTCCATGCTTCCATGCTTCTCTTTCTGTAGCCTTCTTTTCCCTGCTTCCTTCAGTTCCATGCTTCCATGTTTCTCTTTCTGTTGCCTTCTTTTCCCTGCTTCCTTCATTTCCATGCTTCCATGCTTCTCTTTCTGTAGCCTTCTTTTCCCTGCTTCCTTCAGTTCCATGCTTCCATGTTTCTCTTTCTGTAGCCTTCTTTTCCCTGCTTCCTTCAGTTCCATGCTTCCATGTTTCTCTTTCTGTAGCCTTCTTTTCCCTGCTTCCTTCAGTTCCATGCTTCCATGTTTCTCTTTCTGTAGCCTTCTTTTCCCTGCTTCCTTCAGTTCCATGCTTCCATGTTTCTCTTTCTGTAGCCTTCTTTTCCCTGCTTCCTTCAGTTCCATGCTTCCATGCTTCTCTTTCTGTAGCCTTCTTTCCTGCTTCCTTCAGTTCCATGCTTCCATGTTTCTCTTTCTGTAGCCTTCTTTTCCCTGCTTCCTTCAGTTCCATGCTTCCATGTTTCTCTTTCTGTAGCCTTCTTTTCCCTTCTTCCTTCAGTTCCATGCTTCCATGTTTCTCTTTCTGTAGCCTTCTTTTCCCTGCTTCCTTCAGTTCCATGCTTCCATGTTTCTCTTTCTGTAGCCTTCTTTTCACTGCTTCCTTCATTTCCATGCTTCCATGCTTCTCTTTCTGTAGCCTTCTTTTCCCTGCTTCCTTCAGTTCCATGCTTCCATGTTTCTCTTTCTGCCTTCTTTTCCCTGCTTCCTTCAGTTCCATGCTTCCATGTTTCTCTTTCTAGCCTTCTTTTCCCTGCTTCCTTCAGTTCCATGCTTCCATGTTTCTCTTTCTGTAGCCTTCTTTTCCCTGCTTCCTTCAGTTCCATGCTTCCATGTTTCTCTTTCTGTAGCCTTCTTTTCCCTGCTTCCTTCAGTTCCATGCTTCCATGTTTCTCTTTCTGTAGCCTTCTTTTCCCTGCTTCCTTCAGTTCCATGCTTCCATGTTTCTTTCTGTAGCCTTCTTTTCCCTGCTTCCTTCAGTTCCATGCTTCCATGTTTCTCTTTCTGTAGCCTTCTTTTCCCTGCTTCCTTCAATTCCATGCTTCCATGTTTCTCTTTCTGTAGCCTTCTTTTCCCTGCTTCCTTCAGTTCCATGCTTCCATGTTTCTCTTTCTGTAGCCTTCTTTTACCTTCTACCTTCAGTACCATGATTCCATGTTTCTCTTTCTGCCTTCTTTTCCTGCTTCCTTCTGTTCCATGCTTCAATGTTTATCTTTCTGTAGCCTTAATTTCCCTGCTTCCTTCAGTTCCATGCTTCCATGTTTCTCTTTCTGTAGCCTTCTTTTCCCTGCTTCCTTCAATTCCATGCTTCCATGTTTCTCTTTCTGTAGCCTTCTTTTCCCTGCTTCCTTCAGTTCCATGCTTCCATGCTTCTCTTTCTGTAGCCTTCTTTGCCCTGCTTCCTTCAGTTCCATGCTTCCATGTTTCTCTTTCTGTAGCCTTCTTTTCCCTGCTTCCTTCAGTTCCATGCTTCCATGTTTCTCTTTCTGTAGCCTTCTTTTCCTGCGTCCTTCAGTTCCCTGCTTCCATGTTTCTCTTACTGGCGCCTTCTTTTTCCTGCTTCCTTCAGTTCCATGCTTCCATGTTTCTCTTTCTGTAGCCTTCTTTTCCCTGCTTCCTTCAGTTCCATGCTTCCATGTTTCTCTTTCTGTAGCCTTCTTTTCCCTGCTTCCTTCAGTTCCATGCTTCCATGTTTCTCTTTCTGCCTTCTTTTCCTGCTTCCTTCAGTTCCATGCTTCCATGTTTCTCTTTCTGTAGCCTTCTTTTCCCTGCTTCCTTCAGTTCCATGCTTCCATGTTTCTCTTTCTGTAGCCTTCTTTTCCCTGCTTCCTTCAGTTCCATGCTTCCATGTTTCTCTTTCTGTAGCCTTCTTTTCCCTGCTTCCTTCAGTTCCATGCTTCCATGTTTCTCTTTCTGCCTTCTTTTCCCTGCTTCCTTCAGTTCCATGCTTCCATGTTTCTCTTTCTGCCTTCTTTTCCCTACTTCCTTCAGTTCCATACTTCCATGTTTCTCTTTCTGTAGCCTTCTTTTCCCTGCTTCCTTCATTTCCATGCTTCCATGTTTCTCTTTCTGCCTTCTTTTCCCTGCTTCCTTCAATTCCATGCTTCCATGTTTCTCTTTCTGCCTTCTTTTCCCTGCTTCCTTCAGTTCCATGCTTCCATGTTTCTCTTTCTGTAGCCTTCTTTTCCCTGCTTCCTTCAGTTCCATGCTTCCATGTTTCTCTTTCTGCCTTCTTTTCCCTGCTTCCTTCAGTTCCATGCTTCCATGTTTCTCTTTCTGTCCTTCTTTTCCTGCTTCCTTCATTTCCATATTTCTCTTTCTGTAGCCTTCTTTTCCTGCTTCCTTCAGTTCCATGCTTCCATGTTTCTCTTTCTGTCCTTCTTTTCCCTGCTTCCTTCATTTCCATGCTTCCATGTTCTCTTTCTGTCCTTCTTTTCCTGCTTCCTTCATTTCCATGCTTCCTCCTTCTCTTTCTTCTTCCTCCTTTCCCTCCTCCCTTCCTCCTCCTTCCTCCTCTTCCTCTCTTTCTGTCCTTCTTTTCCCTCTTCCTTCTTCCTCTTCCATCCTTCTCCTCCTGTTCCCTTCTTCCTCCCTCCTCCTTCTTCCTCTTCTCCTCCTCTTCCTCCTCCTCCTCCTCCTTCTCCTCTTCCTCCTCCTCCTCCTCTTCCTCCTCCTCCTCCTCCTCCTTCTCCTCTTCCTCCTCCTCCTCCTCTTCCTCCTCCTCCTCCTCCTTCTCCTCTTCCTCCTCCTCCTCCTCTCTTCCTCCCTCCTCCCTCTTCCTCCTCCTCCTCCTCCTCCTTCTCCCTCTTCTTCTTCCTCCTCCTCCTCTTCCTCCTCTTCCTCTTCCTCCTCCTCTTCTTCCTCTCCTCCTCCTCTTCCTCCTCCTCCTCTTCTTCCTCTCCTCCTCCTCCTCTTCCTCCTCCTCCTCTTCTTCCTCTCCTCCTCCTCCTCCTCCTTTCCTCCCTCCTCCCTCCTCTCTTCCCTTCCTTCTTTCCTCCTCTTCCTCCTCCTCCTCCTCCCTCCTCCTCTCTTCCTCCTCTTCCTCTCCTCCTCCTCCTCCTCCTCCTCCTCTCCCCTTCCTCCTCCTCCTCCTCCTCCTCTCCCCTTCCTCCTCCTCCTCCTCCTCCTCCTCTCCTCCCTCTTCTTCCTCCTCCTCCTCCTCTTCCTCCTCCTCCTCTTCTTCCTCTTCCTCCTCCTCTCTTCCTCTTCCTCCTCCTTCCTCCTCCTCCCTCCTCTTCCTCCTCTCCTCCTCCTCTCCTCCTTCCCTCCTCCTCCTCTCCTCCTCCTCTCCTCCTCCTCCTCCTCCTCCTCTTCCTCCTCCTCCTCCTCCTCCTCTCTTCTCTTCCTTCTCCTCCTCCTCCTCCTCTCCTCTCTTCCTCCTCCTCCTCTTCCTCCTCCCTCTTCTCCTCCTCCTCCACCTCCTTCTTCTCTTCCTCCTCCTCCTCTTCCTCCTCCTCCTCCTCCTTCTCCTCCTCCTCCTCTTCCCCCTCCTCTTCTTCCTCCTCCTCCTCCTCCTCCTTCTCCTCTCTTCCTCCTCTCCTCCTTCTCTTCCTCCTCTTCCTCTTCTCCTCCTCCTCTCTTCTCCTCCTCCTCCTCCTCCTCCTCCTCCTCCTCCTCCTCCTCCTCCTCCTCCTCCTCCTCCCTCCTCTTCTTCTCCTCCTCCTCCTCCTCTTCCTTCTTGTTCTCTCTTCTTCCTCCTCCTCCTCCTCCTCCTCCTCCTCCTCCTCCTCTTCCTCCTCCTCCTCCTCTCCACCTCCTCCTCTTCCTCCTCCTCCTCCTTCTCTCCTCCTCCTCTTCCTCCTCCTCCCTTCTTCCCCTTCATCCTCCTCCTCCTCTTTGCCTCTCCTCCCTCCTCCTCCTCTTCCTCCTCCTCCTCCTCTTCCTCTCTTCCTCCTCCTCCTCCTCCTCCTCTCCTCCTCCTCCTTCCTCCTTTCCCTCCTCCTCCTCCTTCCTTCTCCTCCTCCTCTCCTCCTCTTCCTCCTCCTCTCTCTTCTTCCTCATTTCCTCCTCCTCCTGCTCCTCCTCCTCCTCTTCCTCTTCCTCCTCCTCCTCCTCCTCTCTTCCTCCTCCCTCCTCCTCTTCCTCCTCCTCTTCCTCTCTTCCTCCTCTTCTCCTCCTCCTCCTTCTCCTCCTCTCTCCTCCTCCTTCCCTCCTCCTCTTCCTCCTCCTCCTCCTCCTCCTCTCCTCCTCCTCTTCTCTCCTCCTCTCCTCCCCCTCCTCCTCCTCCTCCTCCTCCTCTTCCTCCTCTTCTCCTTCATCTTCTTCCTCCTCCTTCTCCTCCTCCTCCTCCCTCCTCCTCCTCCTTCTTCTTCTTCTCCTCCTCCTCTTCCTCCTCCTCTTCTCTTCTTCCTCCTCTCCCTCCTCCTCCTCCTCCTCTCCTCCTCTTCCTCTCCTCCTCCTCCCTCTTCTTCCTCCTCCTCCTCCTCCTCTCCTCCTCTTCTTCCCTCCTCCTCCTCCTCTCTTCCCTCCTCCTTCTCTTCTCCTCCTCTCTCCTCCTCCTCCTCTTCCTCCTCTCCTGTCCTCCTCCTCCTTCTTCCTCCTCCTCCTCTCCTCCTCCTCCTTCTCTTCCTCCCCCTCCTCCTCCTCCTCCTCCTCATCATCATCTTCCTCTTCCTCCTCCTCCTCTCCTCTTCCTCCCTCCTCCTCCTCTTCCTCCTCCTCCTCTTCTCCTCCTCTCTTCCTCCTCCTCCTCCTCTCCTCCTCCGCCTCCTCCTCCTCCCTCCTCCCTCCTCCTCCTCCACCTCCTCCTCCCTCCTCCTCTCTCTTCCTCCTCCTCCCTCCTCCTCCTCCCTCCTCCTTCTTCTTCCTCCTCCTCCTCCTCCTCCTCCTCCTCCTCCTCCTCCTCCTCCTCCTCCTCCTTCTCTTTTTCGTCCTTTTCCTCCTCCTCCTCCTCTTCCTCTTCCTCCTCCTCCTCCTCTTCCTCCTCCTCCTCCTGCTCCTCCTCCTCCTCTTCCTCCTCCTCCTCCTCCTCCTCCTCCTCCTCCTCCTCCTCCTCCTCCTCTTCTTCCTTCTCCTCCTCCTCCTCCTCATCTTCCTAATCCTCCTCCTCTTCCTCTTCCTCCTCCTCCTCCTCCTCCTCCTCCTCCTCCTCCTCCTCCTTCTCTTCTTCCTCCTCCTCCTCCTCCTCCTCCTCTCTCTCTTCCCTCTTCCTCCTCCTCCTCCTCTTCCCTCCTTCTCCTCCTCCTCATACTCCTCCCTCCTCCTCTTCTTCCTCCTCCTCCTCCTCTTCCTCCTCCTCTCCTCCTCCTCCTCTTCCTCTTCCGCCTCCTTCTCTCCTCCTCTCCTCTTCCTCCTTCTCTTTCCTTATTCTCCTCCTCTTCCTCTTTCTCCTCTTAATCCTCCTCCTCCTCCTCCTCCTATTCTTATTCCTCCTCCTCTTCCTCCTCCTCCTCCTCCTCCATTCCCTCTTCCTCCTCCTCTTCCTCCTCCTCCTCCTCCTCTTCCTCCTCCTCCTCCTCCTAATCCTCCAACTCCTAATCCTCATCCTCCTCCTCCTCTTCCTTCTCCTCCTCCTCCTTCTGTTCTTCCTCCTCCTCCTCCTCCTCATCCTCCTCCTCCTCCTCCTCCTCCTCCTCCTCCTCCTCCTCTTCCTCCTCCTCCTCTTCCTCCTCCTCCTCCTTCTCTTCCTCCTCTTCCTCCTCCTCCTCCTCCTCCTACTCCTCCTCCTCTGCCTCCTCCTCCTCCTCCTCCTCTTCCTCTTCCTCTTCCTCCTCCTCTTCCTCCTCCTCCTCCTCCTCCTCCTCCTCCTCCTCTTCCTCCTCCTATTCCTCCTCCTCCTCTTCTTCCTCCTCCTCCCCCTATTCCTTCTCCTAATCCTCCTCTTCCTCCTCCTCCTTCGTCTCCTCCTCCTCCTCTTCCTCCTCCTCTTCCTCCTCCTCCTTCTCCTTCTCCTTTTACCCATGAAGAGTCACCGTTTTCATGAAAATAACTTCAAATAACATAAATATAGCTGATTTACATGTTTTTGGAGGAATTTCACACGGGATTTTCAGGCCGATATCTCCCTTAATATTGAGTGTAGCGTTATTCCGAGGCCAGAATTGGATTCCTCGTCTCGTTTTACTAAATAAAAAGTCACCGTTTGCATGAAAATAACATAAATATACCTGATTTTCATATTTTTTGGGTGGGGGGAATTTCACACGGGATTTTCGGGCCGATATCTCCCTTAATATTGAGTGTAGCGTTATGCCGAGGCCAGAAATGGATTCCTCGTCTTATTTTACCCATGAAGAGTCGCCGTTTGCATGAAAATAGCTTCAAATAACATAAATATAATTGATTTTCATGTTTTTTTGATAATTTCACGCTAACTTTCCGTGCCGATATCTCCCTTAATATTGAGTGTAGCGTTATGCCGAGGACAGAAATGGATTCCTCGTCTCGTTTCCTTCCCGTTAAGTCGCCTTTTGCAGGACATGGCCGCTTTTTATTTTATTTTTTTTTATTTTTCTAGGGACCCAAAGTATAACACTTTCACCTCAAGTACGAGAGTCCAGTGCGGGGCACCTGCCGACTTCTGAGCCCCACACTGCTTTTATCACCCAAATAACCGCCTTCACATATGATTATTGTTTAAAGGGTTAATTATTGGGGCTTCTTGGCATCAGGTATGGGTCAGAAAACGGCAAATGCGCGGCTCTGAGTACGATAATCTAGCATCGGTGCGCGGTAAAAAATCATAACACAACACAGCTGATCGTCCACGCAGTTCCTCCTTCACGACGTGTTTCGAGAGGTGTTTGCAGTGATTTTGGTGGTAAGACAGTGTATTTTTACGTTCATGGTACAGAGGAAGGGTCAAACTACCACCAGGGTCATTGAATACCCCTGAAAATGCTTACAACGCCTACGGAAGCCTTGTCAAATACGTGTTTATAGGTGACGAGTTTTGACCCCGCGCCGTATCAGCTGTTCTTAAGAGGTCATTAAGGAGATGAATCGTGTTCCCGTGAGCGTCTTTTAACGTTCATGGTACAGAGGAAGGTCAAGCTACCACCAGGGTCATAACTACCTCTGGAAATGCCCCCACAACGCCTACGGAAGCCTTGTCAAATATGTGATTCATTGACCTCAAGCATCAACCGCCCCCAAAATCATGTTACCGTTGATGAGGTTTCAGGCCCTGCTGCTGCTCTGCTTCTAAAAGGTGAAAAAAAAAGAGATTAATCGCTTTCCCGTGAGATTTCTCCCCTTCATAGTACAGAGTTACGTCATGTGACGGACGAGTGTGTGACGTGGCAGCAGCAGTGTTTAAATGTGTTACGTGATCCCAGAGAGTGTTACACGTTGTGACATTAGTAGTATTCTGTTACCTGGACACATGATAGGGCTGTTACTGGCTGTGTTACGTCACTGTGTTAAGGTGACGGGCTGTGACGTGGGCTCTCAGGTGTTATGCAGTGTTAACAGTGCCACCGACAGTTCCATGGTCAGCAGGTGTTACGTGATGCAAGACAGATTAGTTACCCAGTGTTACAGTGTCTTGTTAACCACCTACCTGGTGTGACCCCCCTCCTGTGATGTGGGCTCAGCCAGGGTGTTTAATATGCAGTGCCACAGACAGTGTTATGTTACCAGGCAGTGTTCACAGTGGCATAGATTCGTGTGGTGCCAGAATCAGTGTGATGCCAGCCATTCGTGCCGGGGACGGCAAATGTATAGAATAACACCCATGTGACCCTAGGACCCTGTACAGAGGAATATTCGCACTGCTGTGATGTAGTACTCTTGTTAATTAAAGTTAATCTCACGTCAAGGCTGACCTGACCAGGCTACAAGTCACACAGGGCTGTCACCTACAAAACAACCCTCGCTTATCATCACCACAAGCTCTTTCGTGGGTGTGCGTTTAGGGCAGGGGTGTGGTGGTAATTACAACATTTCTAGCACATCAACCTGGTTTTTACAAGCCAACTTACGTGTTTATGTCACAAGGGGTACTTTTCCACGCAGGCTTTCCTTTCTTCACCCAGGCTCGCAGTCTCTCTCTCTCATGTACCTTTAAGGAAGAAAGGGCCATGGAAATTTTACAGTAAAGAGAGAAATAAGAGAATTACTACCCTTAACACACTACTGGTAACCTAAGCTGTGGGGGAAAATGACTTCATTACATAAGAACATAGAAATACTTATTCCTGCTTTGGTCAGTATATGATGCTCTTTATTATGGGGATGCTGCTATTTTACAGAAACCGTGCGCTGAATGGATGACTTTTTAATGCTGGAGGTCCACTCCCTGCACGTCACGACCTGCCCCAGCATCAGTTGGTAAATAATGCGTAGTACTGTTAATGGTTATCCAGCACACAGCTAGGTGGGCAATATTGTTGTCATATATATTACCCATGAGCTGGTTCTGTTTAAGCAAAATTATTACCTCATAAAACCTAACGTGTGCCGCTGATGCAATACATTGTCCGAGGTGTGATCGGATCGCTAGGAAGTTTAGTGTTATTTAATTCTAACCTAACCTAATGAACAAGACCTAACATGACACCTGATTGACCTGTGTCTCTGCCAGAATACAATGGCTGTTATAAAACTTTTCACATTTTTTTCAGAAGTTTTCAATATTCTGTAAGCTGTTAGTTAGTATTAAGATACTAACATAATGTATTAAACCTCCTGTGAAACGTCGCTAATATGTATATTGTATACCACCGTCAGGGTAAGTGTCAGGGAGGGATTTTTAAGTGTCTTCCACCAAATTGTCTGAGGTGGTGGGCACTTTTTCATATATATATGATGAGTGTATTTACTCATGAGAATATTGTTTACATGAGTTAGTTTACTTTTTACAACTCTTAAGCTGAATTACAATTATTAGATTTAAAACCTCAATTCCACCAACAGTTATAAATACTGTTAATCTTATAGCTCAGTTCAAATTACAGCTACTCTTCCTCGCACTCGGTCTCCTCGCTTTGCGCGGTGCCAGCCTCTGAGCAGCCTCCGCCCAGGCCTCCACCACCTGTGGTGTCGCGACAGGCGGCCTCGTGGCACAACACATGGCCCTCAGGGCGTCGACACTGCCGATTGAGTCACACGCCTGGTACACTTGTTGCCTCAGTGTCACGTCACGGAGGACTCCCATTAACTTTCTAAGCGACAAGTACTCCGACAAATCTGTGCTACGCTGTTGGCACTTAAAGGCACAGTCTGTCGCTTTCTGTGTGCACGGTTATGTACTCACTGACACACTCCTGCTCCTGCCTCGCTCCAAGAACTCTGCCACTGCACTGCCTGTGTATGGCCAAAGGACAAGCTTGCCGATGGCGTCCAAGGCCGTGGGTGGAGTCAGGGTGCTCCACCGGTCCATAGTGAAGCGTGCGTCCAGGGTCCACTGCAGGGCAGGGACGCATTGGAGCCTGATGTGTTGCACTGCCTCCTGTGGCAGCCACCTGCACAAGCAGCCAGCACTCCATGGACCTCCTCCGTGACTTAAAGGCGGCTGGCGACATCTCCAGCTCGCACTTCTCTGGAGCGGAGGCTGGTGACAACCGGGAGGGTGGTCAGTAGTAGGTCAGACTTCCGTTCACTGTGCCATGTAAGATGTCTGGCTAAGGAAATGCAGGGCGTGTGTGCTCCCGTTTACTGGTGAGTCAATAACTGACAGAGGTTCTCCTCGCGGGTGCGGCGCAGGCAGAAAACATCTCGTACATCCAGCAGGAACCCCCTTATGGGCGGTTGCCTACGTCACTATACGTCGTTACTGCGTCATAACCATTGACTTTACACATAAGGCACTGAGGGTGCACTCTATGATGTGGTCACATCCTCATAAGTACATAAGTGAATATTCATGAGTAGTCTACATGGCTTGGGTTTACATGATTCTCGTCCTTTAGCATAGTGCTGTCGTTGGGTGAAGTGGGTGGTTTCCGGCAGAGCTATGTGGTGGCCTGGGACGCCCCTTTTACTTCCTGTGTGTTTCCATAATGGTTTGTTCTTCACACTGTCGCCTCCTGTGCTGTGTTCTTCAAATTGTTCTTGTTATTAGATGAATTCTACCGTTCATCATCGCTTTCTTCTTCTTTGTTTTATTTGTGGTGCTCGTACTGGGTCAGGAGGTGTTACTGCATCTGTGTTGGTAGATGTAGTGCCCTGCAGAAACACCACAAGTGCCTACCTGCCTTTCACAGCCTTCCTCTTCTTGTGTGTGTGTGTGTGTGTGTGTGTGTGTGTGTTGTGTTGACTCTTATTTTCTTTTATTTTTCTTCCTAACTGTTTTCCTGTCAACAGAGTGTCCAGATGAAGGAAAGAAGAGCGAAAGGAAGGAAGTGAGTGGACAGCTTTTGGTGGCTTTTTCTGTGGTCAGGTCAGGTCAGGTCAGGGGCCGGGACATGCAGCTTTTTCCTTGTCGTCAGAAGAGTGTTCTGGCTACACCTGTCAGTGTTAGGTTGGAATTATAAGAACCAGAAATTTGTAAGAAAAGTTTTGAGAAACAGTTTTGTTGTTTGGAAGAAGAATGTGATGGCTCTGTGAACCAGTCCTCCACCTCCTCCTCCTCCTCCTGGGGTGGCTTATAGCAGCACGTGTAGTGTGCGGGCTGCACTGTGTTGTCAGTCTGGGCAGCAGCAGTGTTCTGGGCTCATCCACTCATTGTAATGTTGGTTTTCAGAGCAGTGGCACTGCCAGCACTTCCTCAAGAAGGCTCTCCTGCCCCTGACTGGCTGGTGTGACAGTCTGCTGCTTCTTGGTGAGTGTAAGATGTCCGGCTAAGGAAACGCAGGGCGTGTGTGCTCCCGTGTGGGAAGTGAGCTATTTCCAGCCAGCTGGCAAGCCTGTCGGCGTAGGCCATGTACATGTGTCCTTCGTGCTGGAACATGTCGGCCACCGTCTGCTGGAACAGGTACTCAGGGGCGGCGTCATCGCCAGTGTTTCTGCAGGCTGCGATGGGGGCGTGTTTCGCATTCTGTGCATGCAGGCAGTGGTGCCGCAGGTCCCCTCAATCCCGGCCAGTATACACACTGCCTCGCCCTCCGCAGCATGGAACCGAGGCCCTGGTGGCTGGCGTGTAGGTTTGCTGCTACCTGCTGTCGGAGAGCTTCGGGGATGACGAGGCGCACGTACGCCTGGTAAATCATGTATGTCACTACGTCGTGCATCACTGCCAGCCTGTCCCTCGCCACATAGAAGGGACGCAGGGATGCCACTTCTTGTGCTTTATGCTGGTGCCAGTCACCCGCCATGACCCTGGCGACTAACATCTGGTACGTCGGGTCGTCGGCGGCCTTCCGCTGACCTCCTCTTCGTCCACCACGCGTCCCTCCCGATCGGTGCAGGCTGTGACTGCGGCGGCGACTACCCGATGATATCCTCGTCCGGTCGAGGTCCGCTGTTGTCGGGGGTGCCCTGAGAGCTGGGTAGCAGGACAGAAAGTCGGCGGCGGTGTTGCTCTTCCAGGAGGTATTTGATTTGGAATCGGAACTGTAGTGTTCGTTCCTTGAGCCTGAAGAGCCTGGGGTTGACAACGCTCGTCAGAGCTGTCTCCTAGAGCTTCACAAGGGGCAGTGGTCGGTCACGATGGTGAGGTTTGGGCATCCCAGCAGGAACAACCTCGCCTTTTGGAGGTACCACGCCACCGCCAGGCCTCCCCTTCCACAGCTGCGTATCCAGCCTCGGCGGTGGTGAGGTGCCGGCTGCCGCACAGGGCCAGGTGCCACCGCCCTTACAGCAGTATGGGGCGGAGGCCGATGCACAACTGCAGTACTGCTGGAGGATGACGAATCCGATGCCCTCTCGGCTCCAGTCGGTGATGGCAGCGGCGGGCGAATTTTGTCGTGTCGTCAGACCGTCCTTGGCCAGCTGGCATATAGTGTCCTGGGCTTGGCGGAATTTCTACTGAAGCTGGTCGTCCCAGTACACGTGTCTTCCGGTTGGTTTCTTCAGTAACTCCCGGAAGCGTTCATGATCGGCGCGGTGGCGAGAAGAAGGGCGGCTGGTTTACAAGCCATACCACGATCTGATGTCCGTGATGGATGGCTTGCCCGGCATGTGAAGCCCCTGACGTGGAAGGCTGGCGTGGGCGTACAGGCGTGATCTTAAGTGTCTTCCTTTGTGAGAAAATAAGGATATATATTTTTCATGGCGGGCTTGGGGCAGATACCAGCCCGTAACATAGTTTTCGTTTTCACGGCTAAAATAGATCTTTCCTGCACTAGTCTCATGTACCCACGTGTTGCACGGGCGTGGAAGGCTAATGGGGTAGGTGGAATTCGTAAGTAGGTCATGTTCGATTTCGAATCATGGGTACATGGGGTCAGTAACTTGCGTGGTGATAATTAAAGGGGCAGGGGCTAACGGTAATGGAGGGGCTAATGGGTGTAGGTGAAACTCGAAAATGGATCATGTGAGGTGTCAAATACTGGAATAATGGGGTCAGTAAATTGCGTGGTGATAATGAGAGGGGCGGGGTTAATGGTAATAGAGGCTAATGGGTGGAGGTGAAACTCGAAAATGGATCATGTGAGGTGTCAAATAATGGGTTAATGGGGTCATTAAATTGCGTGGTGATAATGAGAGGGGCAGGGGTTGATGGTAATGGGGTGGGGGCTAATGGGAGTAGGTGGATTTCGTAATTAGGTGATGTTCGGTGTCGAATGATGGGTAAATGGGGTCAATAAATTGCGTGGTGATAATTAAAGGGGCGGGGTTAATGGTAATGGGGAGGGCTAATGGGATAGATGAAACTTGAAATAGGTCATGTGAGGTGTCAAATACTGGGTAAATGGGGTCAGTAAATTGCGTGGTGATAATCAGAGGGCAGGGTGAATAGTAATGGGGGGGTGCCGTAAATGTGGTGAAATCGTAATTTGTTCATGTTCGGTGTCGAATAATGGGTAAATGGGGTCAGTAAATTGCGTGGTGATAATTAAAGGGGCGAGGGTTAATGGTAATAGGGGGTCATTGGGAGTAGGTGGAATTCATAATTGGTCATGTTTGGTGTCGAATTATGGGTAAATGGGTTCAATAAATTGCGTGGTGATAATTAAAGGGGTGGGGGCTAATGGAGTACGTGAAACTCGAAAATGGGTCATGTGGTGTCAAATACTGGGTTAATGGGGTCAGTAAATTGCATGGTGATAATCAGAGGGCAGGGGCTGATAGTAATGGAGGGGCTAATGGGATGGTGGAATTCGCAATTGGTCATGTTCGGTGTCGAATAATGGGTAGATAGGGACAGTAAATTGCGTGGTGATAATTAAAGGGCAGGGGTTAATGGTAATGGGGGCTAATGGAGTATGTGGAATTCATAATTAGGTCATGTTCGGTGTCAGTAATGGGTAAATGGGGTCAGTAAATTGCGTGGTGATAATTAAAGGGTGCGAGATTTATGGTAATGGAGGGGCCCAATGGGTGCAAGTGAAACTCGAAAATAGGTCATGTTCGGTGTCGAATGATGGGTAAATAGGGTCAGTAAATTGCGTGGTGATAATTAAAAAAGGCGGGGTTAATGGTAATGGGGGCCATTAGATAGGTGGAATTCATCAGTGGGTCATTTTCGGTGTCGAATAATGGGTAAATAAGGTCAGTAAATTGCGTGCTGATAATTAAAAGGGGCGGGGGTTAACGGTAATGGGGGGGGGCTAATGGGAGTAGGTGTAATTCGTAATTACCACGGCCTGATCATGTGCTAGACTCATGATATGTATTCACCAAGGCCTGATCATGTACTAGACTCGTGATATGGATTCACCATGGCCCGATCATGTGCTGAACTCGTGGTATGAGTTCACCATGGCCTGATCATAAGCTGGACTCGTGATGTATTCACCACGGCCTGATCATGTGCTAGACTCGTGATATGGATTCACCATGACCCGATCATGTGCTAAACTCGTGGTATAAGTTCACCACGGCCAGATCATGTGCTGGACTCTTTTATTCTGTTGTATTCTGTTGTATTCTCTTTTATTCTGTTGTATTCTGTTGTATTCTCTTTTATTCTGTTGTATTCTGTTGTATTCTCTTTTATTCTGTTGTATTCTGTTGTATTCTCTTTTATTCTGTTGTATTCTGTTGTATTCTCTTTTATTCTGTTGTATTCTCTTTTATTCTGTTGTATTCTGTTGTATTATCTTTTATTCTGTTGTATTCTGTTGTATTCTCTTTTATTCTGTTGTATTGTTGTATTATCTTTTTATTCTGTTGTATTCTCTTTTATTCTGTTGTATTCTATTTGTATTATCTTTTATTCTGTTGTATTCTGTTGTATTCTCTTTTATTCTGTTGTATTCTGTTGTATTCTCTTTTATTCTGTTTGTATTCTGTTGTATTCTCTTTTATTCTGTTGTATTCTGTTGTATCTTTTCTTCTATTGTATTCTGTTGTATTCTGTTGTATTCTCTTTTATTCTGTTGTATTCTGTTGTATTCTCTTTTATTCTGTTGTATTCTGTTGTATTCTCTTTTATTCTATTGTATTCTGTTGTATTCTCTTTTATTCTGTTGTATTCTGTTGTATTCTCTTTTATTCTGTTGTATATTCTGTTGTATTCTCTTTTATTCTCTTTTATTCTGTTGTGTTCTGTTGTATTCTCTTTTATTCTGTTGTATTATGTTGTATTCTCTTTTATTCTATTGTATTCTGTTGTATTCTCTTTTATTCTGTTGTATTCTGTTGTATTCTCTTTTATTCTATTTGTATTCTGTTGTATTCTCTTTTATTCTATTGTATTCTCTTTTATTCTATTTGTATTCTCTTTTATTCTGTTGTATTCTGTTCTATTCTATTGTATTCTCTTTTATTCTGTTTGTATTCTATTTTATTCTATTGTATTCTGTTGTATTCTGTTGTATTCTCTTTTATTCTATTGTATTCTCTTTTATTCTGTTGTATTCTGTTTGTATTCTCTTTTATTCTGTTGTATTCTCTTTTATTCTGTTGTATTCTCTTTTATTCTATTTGTATTCTGTTGTATTCTCTTTTATTCTGTTGTATTCTGTTGTATTATCTTTTATTCTATATTCTCTTTTATTCTGTTGTATTCTCTTTTATTCTGTTGTATTCTGTTGTATTATCTTTTATTCTGTTGTATTCTGTTGTATTCTGTTGTATTCTCTTTTATTCTGTTGTATTCTCTTTTATTCTGTTGTATTCTGTTGTATTCTCTTTTATTCTGTTGTATTCTCTTTTATTCTGTTGTATTCTCTTTTATTCTGTTGTATTCTGTTGTATTCTCTTTTATTCTGTTGTATTCTGTTGTATTCTGTTGTATTCTCTTTTATTCTGTTGTATTCTGTTGTATTCTCTTTTATTCTGTTGTATTCTGTTGTATTCTCTTTTATTATTTTGTATTCTGTTGTATTCTCTTTTATTCTATTGTATTCTGTTGTATTCTGTTGTATTCTCTTTTATTCTGTTGTATTCTGTTGTATTCTCTTTTATTCTGTTGTATTCTGTTGTATTCTCTTTTATTCTGTTGTATTCTCTTTTATTCTGTTGTATTCTGTTGTATTCTCTTTTATTCTGTTGTATTCTGTTGTATTCTCTTTTATTCTGTTGTATTCTGTTGTATTATCTTTTATTCTGTTGTATTCTGTTGTATTCTCTTTGTATTATCTTTTTCTGTTGTATTCTGTTGTATTATCTTTTATTCTGTTGTATTATCTTTTATTCTGTTGTATTCTGTTGTATTATCTTTTATTCTATTGTATTCTGTTGTATTCTGTTGTATTATCTTTTATTCTGTTGTATTCTCTTTTATTCTGTTGTATTCTGTTGTATTCTCTTTTATTCTGTTGTATTCTGTTGTATTCTCTTTTATTCTGTTGTATTCTGTTGTATTATCTTTTATTCTGTTGTATTCTGTTGTATTATCTTTTATTCTGTTGTATTCTGTTGTATTCTGTATTATCTTTTATTCTGTATTCTTTTGTATTCTCTTTTATTCTATTTGTATTCTGTTGTATTCTCTTTTATTCTGTTGTATTCTCTTTTATTCTGTTGTATTCTCTTTTATTCTATTTGTATTCTGTTGTATTCTCTTTTATTCTATTGTATTCTGTTGTATTCTCTTTTATTCTGTTGTATTCTGTTGTATTCTCTTTTATTCTGTTGTATTCTGTTGTATTATCTTTTATTCTGTTGTATTCTCTTTTATTCTGTTGTATTCTGTTGTATTATCTTTTATTCTGTTGTATTCTGTTGTATTATCTTTTATTCTGTTGTATTCTGTTGTATTCTCTTTTATTCTATTTGTATTCTGTTGTATTCTCTTTTATTCTGTTGTATTCTCTTTTATTCTGTTGTATTCTGTTGTATTCTGTTGTATTCTCTTTTATTCTGTTGTATTCTTTTGTATTCTCTTTTATTCTGTTGTATTCTGTTGTATTCTCTTTTATTCTGTTGTATTCTGTTGTATTCTCTTTTATTCTGTTGTATTCTGTTGTTTTCTCTTTTATTCTTTTGTATTCTGTTTTATTCTCTTTTATTCTGTTGTATTCTGTTGTATTCTCTTTTATTCTGTTGTATTCTGTTGTATTCTCTTTTATTCTGTTGTTTTCTGTTGTATTCTCTTTTATTCTGTTGTATTCTCTTGTATTCTCTTTTATTCTGTTGTATTATGTTGTATTCTCTTTGTATTCTCTTTTATTCTGTTGTATTCTGTTGTATTCTCTTTTATTCTATTTATTCTCTTTTATTCTGTTGTATTCTGTTGTATTCTCTTTTATTCTGTTGTATTCTGTTATTTGTATTCTCTTTTATTCTATTGTATTCTGTTGTATTCTCTTTTATTCTATTTGTATTCTGTTGTATTCTCTTTTATTCTATTGTATTCTGTTGTATTCTCTTTTATTCTATTTGTATTCTGTTGTATTCTCTTTTATTCTGTTGTATTCTGTTGTATTCTCTTTTATTCTGTTGTATTCTCTTCTGTTGTATTCTGTTGTATTATCTTTTATTCTGTTGTATTCTTTTGTATTCTGTTGTATTATCTTTTATTCTGTTGTATTCTGTTGTATTATCTTTTATTCTGTTGTATTCTGTTGTATTATCTTTTATTCTGTTGTATTCTGTTGTATTCTCTTTTATTCTGTTTTATTCTGTTGTATTCTCTTTTATTCTGTTGTATTCTCTTTTATTCTGTTTGTATTCTATTTTTATTCTGTTTGTATTCTGTTTTATTATTTTGTATTCTGTTGTATTATCTTTTATTCTGTTGTATTCTGTTGTATTATCTTTTATTCTGTTGTATTCTCTTTTATTCTGTTTTATTCTCTTTTATTCTGTTGTATTCTCTTTTATTCTGTTGTATTCTCTTTTATTCTGTTGTATTCTGTTGTATTCTGTTGTATTCTCTTTTATTCTGTTGTATTCTGTTGTATTCTCTTTTATTCTGTTGTATTCTGTTGTATTCTCTTTTATTCTGTTGTATTCTGTTGTATTCTCTTTTCTTCTGTTGTATTCTGTTGTATTCTCTTTTATTCTGTTGTATTCTATTGAATTCTCTTTTATTCTGTTGTATTCTGTTGTATTCTTTTATTCTATTTGTATTCTGTTGTATTCTCTTTTATTCTGTTGTATTCTGTTGTATTCTCTTTTATTCTGTTGTATTCTCTTTTATTCTGTTGTATTCTGTTGTATTCTGTTTATTATCTTTTATTCTATTTGTATTCTGTTGTATTCTCTTTTATTCTGTTGTATTCTCTTTTATTCTGTTGTATTCTGTTGTATTCTCTTTTATTCTGTTGTATTCTGTTGTATTCTCTTTTATTCTGTTGTATTCTGTTGTATTCTCTTTTATTCTGTTGTATTCTGTTGTATTCTCTTTTATTCTGTTGTATTCTCTTTTATTCTATTGTATTCTGTTGTATTCTCTTTTATTCTGTTGTATTCTCTTTTATTCTGTTGTATTCTGTTGTATTCTCTTTTATTCTGTTGTATTCTGTTGTATTATCTTTTATTCTCTTGTATTCTCTTTTATTCTATTGTATTCTATTTGTATTCTCATTTATTCTATTGTATTCTGTTGTATTCTCTTTTATTCTGTTGTTTTCTGTTGTATTATCTTTTATTCTGTTGTATTCTGTTGTATTCTCTTTTATTCTGTTGTATTCTGTTGTATTCTGTTGTATTATCTTTTATTCTATTTGTATTCTGTTGTATTCTGTTTGTATTATCTTTTATTCTGTTGTATTCTGTTGTATTCTCTTTTATTCTGTTGTATTCTGTTGTATTCTCTTTTATTCTGTTGTATTCTATTTGTATTCTCTTTTATTCTGTTGTATTCTGTTGTATTCTGTTGTATTCTCTTTTATTCTATTGTATTTTGTTGTATTCTCTTTTATTCTGTTGTATTCTGTTGTATTATCTTTTATTCTGTTGTATTCTCTTTTATTCTGTTGTATTCTGTTGTATTATCTTTCTGTTGTATTCTCTTTTATTCTGTTGTATTCTGTTGTATTCTCTTTGTTTTCTGTTGTTTTCTTTTGTTTTTCTGTTGTTTTTCTTTTATTCTATTTTCTGTTGTTTTGTTTTTTCTGTTGTTTTCTGTTGTTTTCAGTTTTCTTTGTTTTGTGTTGTTTTTTCTTTTGCTTTCTGTTGTTTTTCTGTTGTTTTCCGTTATTTTCTGTTGTTTTTCTGTTGTTTTCTAATCTTTTCTGTTGTTTCTATTGTTTTTTCATTATTTTTCTGTTGTTTTCTGTTATTTTTCTGTTGTTTTTCTGTTGTTTTCTAATGTTTTCTGTTGTTTTTCTGTTGTTTTCTGTTCTTTTCTTTTTGTTTTTCTATTGTTTCCTATTGTTTTCTTTTTGTTTCCTGTTGTTTTTCTGTTGTTTCTGTTGTTTTCTGTTGTTTTTTCTGTTGTTCTCTATTGTTTCCTGTTGTTTCCTGTTGTTTCTGTTCTATTCTGTTGTATTTTAATGTATTCTGTTCTATTCTATTATGTTTTCTGTTGTTTCCTGTTGTTTCTTATTTTTATTTTCTGTTGTTTCCCATTTTTCTGTTGTTTTCTGTTGTTTCCTGCTGTTTTCTATTCTATTCTGTTGTATTCTGTTGTATTTTAATGTATTATATTCTATTCCGTTGTTTTTTGTTGTATTCTGTTGTATTCTGTTGTATTTTAATGTATTATATTTCTATTCCGTTGTTTTTATTGTATTCTGTTGTATTCTGTTGTATTTTAATGTATTATATTCTATTCCGTTGTTTTTGTTGTATTCTGTTGTATTTTAATGTATTCTATTGTCTATTCTATTTGTATTCCAGTAGTGTATCAGAATTGGTGTACGTTTAGAAATAAAGGACGTTTATGCATTTTTCATTGACTTGGAAAAACACAAACGTTTATGATATGGACGAACGGCTTCGAGTTGCCTCGTGCAATATCAGGTAATGTGGCCTAAATACTGACCACTGGGGGCGTGGACTATTACAACATAATTTAGGGTGTGCCGGCAGGTGTGAGAGTGCCAGGTCAGGTGTGCCAGCGTTAGTTACCCCGTTAGGAGCGATTCTAACACCCGCGTCATCAGGGGCCGCCGGACCTGAGCCCAGCCCTGTACAGACAGTTTTCTTACGCTGTGTCACTAATTATCGTTTGCAAAGTCGCCACAACGCCCCACGCATTCACTGTCGATGGGGAAAGGCTTTCCTACACTGGCGTTAGCGTAGATGATGTAATATTGCAGAAAACAAGCTCAAATGTTCTCGGCAGGCGGGCAGGGGCGGGCAGGGCAGTTTGACATTCACCTCGTAACAAAATTTTCGTCTTCACGGCTAAATACATCTTTCCTGCACTGGTCTCATATATCCACGTGTGCACGGGCGTGGAAGGCTGACGTGGGTGTACGGGCGTGATCTTAAGTGTCTTCCTTTTGAGAAAATAAGGATATATATTTTTTCGTGGCGGGCTGGGACAGTAACCTAGCCCGTAACATATTTTTTCTTTTTCACGGCTAAATACATCTTTCCTGCACTAATCTCATGTATCCACGTATGCACGGGCGTGGAAGGCTGTCGTGGGAATTGAACTCGGGCTCTCTCGTTTGTGAGCCAGTGTGCTAACACTGCACCAAGAAGCCCCCTGCTGGGTTGGGGGCAGTTGGTTTGCATATGTGGACATTTTTTGTGGTGTGTAGTGGGCTTGTGTAATAGTGGTTTAGGGTCTGGTAATTCCTTGTATTTTACAGAAACCACTACATGCCGGAGATGACCGACCCACTTGCCCCCGCCCACCTTCCTGGCCTGCCCGCCCCCTGGCATAAATGGTAAAAATGCCTGCTGTTAATGGATGTTCAGTCAACTTCAGGGTGCTGTTATATACCTTTGACCATAGCTATGGGCCGTTATCGCGATACTCTTGTCGCTGATGATAAAATCGGATTATCGACCATCCGCTGCTTATTTAAATATATATCGGTATCTTATTACTTTTGTAACCAAAGCGATAGCGATAATACTTTTTCGCCTCTCAGAAAAAATATTTGTCCCTACTGCATGCGTGGCGGTGTTATAGAAAAACTTGGGGATGTAAATATCTTCGGTGATGAGTTTTCTGCCAGTCATAATTAATACACTGGGTTATTTTTTTTATGCGCTGTCAAATCAATATATCCATAAAAGCGTCATTTGCTTTGCTAAAGCTGATTATTCACTGCCTGGGTGATAATTCCATATTCGTTGTTGAAGCATGTCGCGACCCAATGGCGCAGTGTTGCTACTTTTCACGCCTCTCAGGAAAAAAATTTTTTCCGCCTCTCAGAAAAAATGTTGTCTCCTCACTGCGCATGCGTGGCCCGGTGTTGTATGAACTGGGGCATGAACATTCGGTCATGAAAATAATACACCAGGTTATTTTTATGCTAATCAAAATCAATATCATAGAGAAAAAATCATTTAATCCTGTCTCAAAATGATTATTCACTGCCCTCAAATTTGATATTCCATATTCAGCAGGAGCATGTTATGGTATTGAAGGCACCCAGTGTTGTGTTATTTTGTGTCCATCGTCAAAGCTGGCGCTTGTGTGGAAGCAAATGACTGGTCTTCTCGTGAACTGCGCATGCTCAGACCGATAAGTGTAGACCTGTACAGTCTCGCACAATGTTTTTTAACACATTAAAGAGTTGCTGGAAGCTGAATCAAACATACACTACCACCATCCTTGCTGTTTTCTAGAACGACGTTACACTCTGTACATATAAATACAACTCAAAAGCAACTCGTTGGAGGTGTCATTCACAGAAACAGCGTGGATGGTCAATAGTTACTAACCTATATGTTTGATTCAGCCCAGCAACAACTTTCTTAATTGTGATTTAAAAGCTTTTGAGACTGTATGCAAATCTATACTGCTTCGGTCTGCAAAGCATGCACCGTTCAAGAGAGAGACCAGTATTTAAACAATTTTGACGAGTGGGGACGCCAAAATAACACAACAGCGGTTCAGGCATTTCTAGTATTACCGTCCATATGTACGCGTCAACGTGTGGTTTGTAAGGTTTTATGGTAAGTTTCCTGAAAATACAGATAATGAAAATTTGAATTCATCAATGTTGTTCTATCTGAAATATCAATATAGTATCGTTTTCGCCTATTGGACTTATCGCTATTAGTATCAGAATTGTGATTTTATATCGGTATCGGTTATCGCCTATATTTGTGTCTCTAGTTAACGAATAATATCGGTTATCGCCGTTAAGGTTTTTCATTATCAGTTATCGGTTATCGGGAATAAGTTTTCTGTTATCGTACACCAGCTATGTACATACATATTATACGCCTTCATCCCTTTACTGTAAGATTCAAAACAATTCTAACCTAACCTTGGGAGTAGGAGTTAGGTAGCATATTAGCTTTGCATACCAATTTTGAGACACTGACTGTTCATTTCTGATAAATATATGATGCCTGTTATTATTTATAAGGTTATAGTTTCCAGAAACCCCTAAATGACCGACTCTTCCATGCCTGAGATGACCCGCCCTGCCCTGCGTCATGACCTCCCGGCATACATTGGTAAGAAATGCATACCACTGTTGATGGTTACACAAGCCCATAGCTGTGTGGGCTTTGTTGTGTTCATGCATAGATACCCTTGAACTGCTTCATTTAGTACTAACCCGGTAGCAGTGACGGGCCAGATTTGTGGCTTTACCGTGTAGCAGTGACAGGCCAGATTTGTGGCTTTACCGTGTAGCAGTGACGGGCCAAATTTGTGACTTTACCGTGTAGCAGTGACAGGCCAGATTTGTGGCTTTACCGTGTAGCAGTGACGGGCCAAATTTGTGGCTTTACCGTGTAGCAGTGACAGGCCAGATTTGTGGCTTTACCGTGTAGCAGTGACGGGCCAAATTTGTGGCTTTACCGTGTAGCAGTGACAGGCCAGATTTGTGGCTTTACCGTGTAGCAGTGACGGGCCAAATTTGTGGCTTTACCGTGCAGCAGTGACGGGCCAGATTTGTGGCTTTACCGTGTAGCAGTGACGGGCCAAATTTGTGGCTTTACCGTGTAGCAGTGACGGACCAGATTTGTGGCTTTACCGTGTACCAGTGACGGGCCAAATTTGTGCCATGATATAAACCCCCCAAAAAATAGATGATGCATAAACTGATCACAAATGCTTTGATATATATTATGAAATGGTTTGTGTGAGGGGTAATTTTTTCTCATTTTTCTTGTTTAGAGGGACCATTAAGAAACATGATCCCCCGCTGCTACTGCCGGGTCAATAAAAAAAGAAAACTAACCTAATCTAACCCCGTCTGAGAATTTACTCTGAAAATTTCTCGTATTACATTTGTACCTTGATTCCTTGGTACTACTTACATAGGAGTACATAGGAAGAACAGACACCAGAAGACCTATCGGTCTATGGCGAGGATGTCTGTTTACTACCGCTACTACTAGTCATCTACGTGTGGTAGGACAGGACAGAAAAGATGAAGGCTCCTCCCCACCCACCTCTCCCTCCGGCAACGTGCCGGCAGGAAATAGTTAGAAGAGAACACCATGTACCTTTAAGGAAGAAAGGGCCATGGAAATTTTACAGTAAAGAGAGAAATAAGAGGAAATTACTACCCTTAACTTACACTACTGGTAACCTAAGCTGTGGGGGAAAATGACTTCCTTACATAAGAACATAAGAACATAGAAATACTTATTCCTGCTTTGGTCAGTATATGATGCTCTTTACTATGGGGATGCTGCTATTTTACAGAAACCGCGCGCTGAATGGGTGACTTTTCAATGCTGGAGGTCCACTCCCTGACGCCCCGCCCTGCCCCGCCCCTCACGTCACGACCTGCCCCGGCGTCAGTTGGTAAGTAATGCATAGTACTGTTAATGGTTATCCAGCACACAGCTAGGTGGGCAATATTGTTGTCATATATATTACCCATGAGCTGGTTCTGTTTAAAGCAAGAATTATTACCTCATAAAACCTAACGTGTGCCGCTGATGCAATACATTGTCCGAGGTGTGATCGGATCGCTAGGAAGTTTAGTGTTATTTAATTCTAACCTAACCTAATGAACAAGACCTAACATGACACCTGACTGACCTGTGTCTCTGCCAGAATACAATGGCTGTTATAAAACTTTTCACATTTTTTTCAGAAGTTTTCAATATTCTGTAAGCTGTTAGTTAGTATTAATGAAATGCCAGAATTTTCTCTTCACAACACTCCCACACGACAAACCGCGTGTAACGAAACACACGAGAAATTAATCCAGACAAGGAAAGGTTTGCCGGCGCCGGGATCGAACCGCATGACCAGCGTAACGGGAGAGCTACTCCTTTACCAGTCGGCCAAAGAGGTACTTAACCCCCTGGCTAAGTGGGTTATGCGAGGCTCGCCCATCAGGCAAGTCGTGTCACTACATTAAGATACTAACATAATGTATTAAACCTCCTGTGAAACGTCGCTAATATGTATATTGTATACCCTTACCACCGTCAGGGTAAGTGTCAGAGGGATTTTAAGTGTCTTCCACCAAATTGTCTGAGGGGTGGGCACTTTTTCCATATATATATGATGAGTGTATTTACTCATGAGAATATTGTTTACATGAGTTAGTTTACTTTTACAACTCTTAAGCTGAATTACAATTATTAGATTTAAAACCTCAATTCCACCAACAGTTATAAATACTGTTAATCTTATAGCTCAGTTCAAATTACAGCTACTCTTCCTCGCACTCGGTCTCCTCGCTTTGCGCAGTGCCAGCCGCACGAGCAGCCTCCGCCCTGGCCTCCACCACCTGTGGTGTCGCGACGGGCGGCCTCGTGAGCACAACATATGGCCCTCAGGGCGTCGACACTGCCGATTGAGTCACACGCCTGGTACACTTGTTGCCTCAGTGTCACGTCAGCAGCAGTATGGGGCGGAGGCCGATGCACAGCTGCAGTACTGCTGGAGGATGACGAATCCGATGCCCTCTCGGCTCCAGTCGGTGATGGCAGCGGTGGGCGGAATTTTATCGTAATACGTCAGACCGTCCCGGCCAGCTGGCATATAGTGACCAGGGCTAGGCGGAATTTCTACTGAAGCTGGTCGTCCCAGTACACGTGTCTTCCGGTTGGTTTCTTCAGTAACTCCCGGAAGGCGTTCATGATCGGCGCGGTGGCGAGGAAGGGGGCGAGCTGGTTTATGAAGCCGTACCACGATCTGATGTCCGTGATGGATGGCTTGCCCGGCATGTGGAAGCCTGACGTGGGCGTACGGGCGTGATCTTGTGTCTTCCTTTGGAGAAAATAAGGATATATATTTTCATGGCGGGCTTGGGGCAGATACTTAGCCCGTAACATAGTTTTCGTTTTCACGGCTAAAATAGATCTTTCCTGCACTAGTCTCATGTACCCACGTGTGCACGGGCGTGGAAGGCTAATGGGGAGTAGGTGGAATTCGTAATTAGGTCATGTTCGATGTCGAAGAATGGGTAAATGGGGTCAATAAATTGCGTGGTGATAATTAAAGGGCGGGGGCTACGCAGCGGGGGCTAACGGTAATGGAGGGGGCTAATATGTGTAGGTGAAACTCGAAAATGGATCATGGGAGGTGTCAAATACTGGAATAATGGGGTCAGTAAATTGCGTGGTGATAATTAAAGGGGCGAGGTAATGGGGTGGTATTGGGGGCTAATGAGTAGGTGAACTCGAAAATAGGTCATGTGAGGTGTCAAATACTGGGTAATGGCAGTAAATTGCGTGGTGATAATCAGAGGGCGGGGTGAATGGTAATGGGGGTGCCATTGGGTGTAGATGGAATTCGTAATTTGGTCATGTTCGGTGTCGAATAATGGGTACATGGGGTGCAAATTGCGTGGTGATAATTAAAGGGGTGGGGGCTAATGTTAATGGAGGGGGCTAATGCAGTACGTGAAACTCGAAAATGGGTCATGTGAGGTGTCAAATACTGGGTTAATGGGGTCAGTAAATTGCATGGTGATAATCAGAGGGGGCAGGGGCTGATAGTAATGGAAAGGTGGAATTCGCAATTTGGTCATGTTCGGTGTCGAATAAGGGGTAGATGGGGACAGTAAATTGCGTGGTGATATATTAAGGGGGCTGGGGTTGATGGTAATGGGGGGGCTCATGGGAGTATGTGGAATTCATAATGAGGTCATGTTCGGTGTCGAGTTATGGGTAAATGGGGTCAGTAAATTGCGTGGTGATAATTAAAGGTGCGGGATTTATGGTAATGGAGGGGGCCCAATGGTGCAAGTAAAACTCGAAAATAGGTCATGTTCGGTGTCGAATGATGGGTAAATGGGGTCAATAAATTGCGTGGTGATAATTAAAAAGGCGGGGGCTAAAGGGGTTACTGGTAATGAGGGGGCTATAGAGTAGGTGGAATTTGTATTAGGTCGTTGGTATGAATAAGGGTAAATAGGGTCAAATTGTGCTGATAATTAAGATGTGGGGTTAACGGTAATGGGGCTAATGGAGTAGGTGTAATTCGTAATTACCACGGCCTGATCATGTGCTAGACTCATGATATGTATTCACTGCTGGCCTGATCATGTACCAGACTCGTATGGATTCACCATGGCCCGATCATGTGCTAGACTGGTATGAGTTCACCATGGCCTGATCATGTGCTGGACTGATGTGTTCACCACGGCCTGATCATGTGCTAGACTCGTGATATGGATTCACCATGGCCCGATCATGTGCTAGACTGTAGTATAAGTTCACCACGGCCAGATCATGTGCTAGGACCTTTATTCTGTTGTATTCTGTTGTATTCTGTTGTATTCTCTTTTTATTCTGTTGTATTCTGTTGTATTCTCTTTTTATTCTGTTGTATTCTGTTGTATTCTGTTGTATTCTCTTTTTATTCTGTTGTATTCTTGTTGTATTCTGTTGTATTCTCTTTTATTCTGTTGTATTCTGTTGTATTCTCTTTATTCTGTTGTATTCTGTTGTATTCTCTTTATTCTGTTGTATTCTGTTGTATTATCTTTTATTCTGTTGTATTCTGTTGTATTCTCTTTTATTCTGTTGTATTCTGTTGCATTCTTTTATTCTGTTGTATTCTGTTGTATTCTCTTTTATTCTGTTGTATTCTGTTGTATTATCTTTTATTCTGTACATGTATTCTGTTGTATTCTCTTTTATTCTGTTGTATTCTGTTGTATTCTCTTTATTCTGTTGTATTCTGTTGTATTCTCTTTTATTCTGTTGTATTCTGTTGTATTCTCTTTGTATTCTGTTGTATTCTATTGTATCTTTTATTCTGTTGTATTCTGTTGTATTCTCTTTATTCTGTTGTATTCTGTTGTATTCTCTTTTTATTCTGTTGTATTCTGTTGTATTCTCTTTTATTCTGTTGTATTCTGTTGTATTCTTTTATTCTGTTGTATTCTGTTGTATTCTTCTTTTATTCTGTTGTATTCTGTTTGTATTCTCTTTATTCTGTTGTATTCTTGTATTCTGTTTTATTCTGTTGTATTCTGTTGTATTCTTTTTGTATTCTGTTGTATTCTCTTTTATTCTGTTGTATTCTGTTGTATTCTCTTTTATTCTGTTGTATTCTGTTGTATTCTTCTTTTATTCTGTTGTATTCTCTTTTATTCTGTTGTATTCTGTTGTATTCTCTTTTATTCTGTTGTATTCTGTTGTATTCTGTTGTATTCTCTTTATTCTGTTGTATTTCTTCTGTTGTATTCTCTTTTATTCTGTTGTATTCTGTTGTATTCTCTTTTATTCTGTTGTATTCTGTTGTATTCTCTTTATTCTGTTGTATTCTGTTGTATTCTCTTTTATTCTGTTGTATTCTGTTGTATTCTTTTATTCTGTTGTATTCTGTTGTATTCTCTTTATTCTGTTGTATTCTCTTTATTCTGTTGTATTCTGTTGTATTCTCTTTTATTCTGTTGTATTCTGTTGTATTCTCTTTATTCTGTTGTATTCTGTTGTATTCTCTTTATTCTGTTGTATTCTGTTGTATTCTGTTTATTCTGTTGTATTCTGTTGTATTCTCTTTATTCTGTTGTATTCTGTTGTATTCTCTTTTATTCTGTTGTATTCTGTTATTCTCTTTTATTCTGTTGTATTCTGTTGTATTCTTATTCTGTTGTATTCTGTTTATTCTGTTTATTCTGTTGTATTCTGTTGTATTCTCTTTTATTCTGTTGTATTCTGTTGTATTCTCTTTTATTCTGTTGTATTCTCTTTTATTCTGTTGTATTCTCTTTTATTCTGTTGTATTCTGTTTTATTCTGTTGTATTCTGTTGTATTATGTTTTATTCTCTTTATTCTGTTGTATTCTCTTTTTATTCTGTTGTATTCTGTTGTATTCTCTTTATTCTGTTGTATTCTCTTTTATTCTGTTGTATTCTCTTTATTCTGTTGTATTCTCTTTTATTCTGTTGTATTCTGTTGTATTCTCTTTATTCTGTTGTATTCTCTTTTTATTCTGTTGTATTCTGTTGTATTCTCTTTTATTCTGTTGTATTCTGTTGTATTCTCTTTTATTCTGTTGTATTCTGTTGTATTCTTTTATTCTGTTGTATTCTGTTGTATTCTTTATTCTTTTGTATTGTGTTGTATTCTCTTTTGTTCTGTTTTATTATGTTGTATTATCTTTTTTTTTTTTTTATTCTGTTGTATTCTGTTTTATTCTGTTGTATTCTCTTTTATTCTGTTGTATTCTCTTTTATTCTGTTGTATTCTGTTGTATTCTCTTTTATTCTGTTGTATTCTCTTATTATGTTGTATTCTCTTTATTCTGTTGTATTCTGTTGTATTCTCTTTTATTCTGTTGTATTCTGTTGTATTCTTTTTTATTCTGTTGTATTCTGTTGTATTCTCTTTTATTCTGTTGTATTCTCTTTTATTCTGTTGTATTCTGTTTTATTATCTTTTATTCTGTTGTATTCTGTTGTATTCTCTTTTATTCTGTTGTATTCTGTTGTATTCTCTTTTATTCTGTTGTATTCTGTTGTATTCTCTTTTATTCTGTTGTATTCTGTTGTATTCTCTTTTATTCTGTTGTATTCTGTTGTATTCTCTTTTATTCTGTTGTATTCTGTTTTATTCTGTTGTATTCTGTTGTATTCTCTTTTATTCTGTTGTATTCTTTTATTCTGTTGTATTCTGTTGTATTCTCTTTATTCTGTTGTATTCTCTTTTATTCTGTTGTATTCTCTTTATTCTGTTGTATTCTGTTGTATTCTTTTATTCTGTTGTATTCTCTTTTATTCTGTTGTATTCTGTTGTATTCTGTTGTATTCTCTTTTATTCTGTTGTATTCTGTTGTATTCTCTTTTATTCTGTTGTATTCTGTTGTATTCTCTTTTATTCTGTTGTATTCTTTTATTCTGTTGTATTCTGTTGTATTCTCTTTTATTCTGTTGTATTCTTGTTTATTCTGTTATTCTGTTGTATTCTGTTGTATTCTGTTTTATTCTGTTGTATTCTCTTTTATTCTGTTGTATTCTCTTTTATTCTGTTGTATTCTGTTGTATTTTCTTTTATTCTGTTGTATTCTCTTTTATTCTGTTGTATTCTCTTTTATTCTGTTGTATTCTGTTGTATTCTCTTTTATTCTGTTGTATTATCTTTTATTCTGTTGTATTCTCTTTTATTCTGTTGTATTCTGTTGTATTCTGTTGTATTCTCTTTTATTCTGTTGTATTCTGTTGTATTCTCTTTTATTCTGTTGTATTCTGTTGTATTCTATTTTATTCTGTTGTATTCTGTTGTATTCTCTTTTATTCTGTTGTATTCTGTTGTATTCTCTTTTATTCTGTTGTATTCTGTTGTATTCTCTTTTATTCTGTTGTATTCTGTTGTATTCTGTTGTATTCTGTTGTATTCTCTTTTATTCTGTTGTATTCTGTTGTATTCTCTTTTATTCTGTTGTATTCTCTTTTATTCTGTTGTATTCTGTTGTATTCTGTTGTATTCTCTTTTATTCTGTTGTATTCTGTTGTATTCTCTTTTATTCTGTTGTATTCTGTTTTATTATGTTTTATTATGTTTTATTCTGTTTTATTCTCTTTTATTCTGTTGTATTCTGTTGTATTCTCTTTTATTATGTTGTATTCTGTTGTATTCTGTTGTATTCTCTTTTATTCTGTTGTATTCTGTTGTATTCTGTTGTATTCTCTTTTATTCTGTTGTATTCTGTTGTATTCTCTTTTATTCTGTTGTATTCTGTTGTATTCTGTTGTATTCTGTTGTATTCTCTTTTATTCTGTTGTATTCTCTTTTATTCTGTTGTATTCTCTTTTATTCTGTTGTATTCTGTTGTATTCTGTTGTATTCTCTTTTATTCTGTTGTATTCTGTTGTATTCTCTTTTATTCTGTTGTATTCTGTTGTATTCTCTTTTATTCTGTTTTATTCTGTTGTATTCTGTTGTATTCTCTTATTCTGTTGTATTCTGTTGTATTCTCTTTTATTCTGTTGTATTCTCTTTTATTCTGTTGTATTCTGTTGTATTCTCTTTTATTCTGTTGTATTCTGTTGTATTCTCTTTTATTCTGTTGTATTCTGTTGTATTCTCTTTTATTCTGTTGTATTCTGTTGTATTCTGTTGTATTCTCTTTTATTCTGTTGTATTCTGTTGTATTCTCTTTTATTCTGTTGTATTCTGTTGTATTCTCTTTTATTCTGTTGTATTCTGTTGTATTATCTTTTATTCTGTTGTATTCTGTTGTATTATCTTTTATTCTGTTGTATTCTGTTGTATTATCTTTTATTCTGTTGTATTATCTTTTATTCTGTTGTATTCTGTTGTATTATCTTTTATTCTGTTGTATTATCTTTTATTCTGTTGTATTCTGTTGTATTATCTTTTATTCTGTTGTATTCTGTTGTATTATCTTTTATTCTGTTGTATTCTCTTTTATTATGTTGTATTCTGTTGTATTCTCATATATTCTTTTGTATTCTCTTTTATTCTGTTGTATTCTGTTGTATTCTCTTTTATTCTGTTGTATTCTGTTGTATTCTGTTGTATTATCTTTTATTCTGTTGTATTCTGTTGTATTATCTTTTATTCTGTTGTATTCTGTTGTATTATCTTTTATTCTGTTGTATTCTTTTGTATTCTCTTTTATTCTGTTGTATTCTGTTGTATTCTGTTGTATTCTCTTTTATTCTGTTGTATTCTCTTTTATTCTGTTGTATTCTGTTGTATTCTCTTTTATTCTGTTGTATTCTCTTTTATTCTGTTGTATTCTCTTTTATTCTGTTGTATTCTGTTGTATTATCTTTTATTCTGTTGTATTCTGTTGTATTCTCTTTTATTCTGTTGTATTCTCTTTTATTCTGTTGTATTCTGTTGTATTATCTTTTATTCTGTTGTATTATCTTTTATTCTGTTGTATTCTGTTGTATTCTCTTTTATTCTGTTGTATTATCTTTTATTCTGTTGTATTCTCTTTTATTCTGTTGTATTCTCTTTTATTCTGTTGTATTCTGTTGTATTCTCTTTTATTCTGTTGTATTCTGTTGTATTCTGTTGTATTATCTTTTATTCTGTTGTATTCTGTTGTATTCTGTTGTATTCTCTTTTATTCTGTTGTATTCTGTTGTATTCTCTTTTATTCTGTTGTATTCTGTTGTATTCTCTTTTATTCTGTTGTATTCTGTTGTATTCTCTTTTATTCTGTTGTATTCTCTTTTATTCTGTTGTATTCTCTTTTATTCTGTTGTATTCTGTTGTATTCTCTTTTATTCTGTTGTATTCTCTTTTATTCTGTTGTATTCTGTTGTATTCTCTTTTATTCTGTTGTATTCTGTTGTATTCTTCTGTTGTATTCTGTTGTATTCTCTTTTAGTCTGTTGTATTCTCTTATTCTGTTGTATTCTGTTGTATTCTCTTTTATTCTGTTGTATTCTGTTGTATTCTCTTTTATTCTGTTGTATTCTCTTTTATTCTGTTGTATTCTGTTGTATTCTTTTTTATTCTGTTGTATTCTGTTGTATTCTCTTTTATTCTGTTGTATTCTGTTGTATTATCTTTTATTCTGTTGTATTCTGTTGTATTCTCTTTTATTCTGTTGTATTCTGTTGTATTCTCTTTTATTCTGTTGTATTCTGTTGTATTCTGTTGTATTATCTTTTATTCTGTTGTATTCTGTTGTATTCTTTATTCTGTTGTATTCTGTTGTATTCTTTTATTCTGTTGTATTCTTTTATTCTGTTGTATTCTGTTGTATTCTGTTGTATTCTCTTTTATTCTGTTGTATTCTGTTGTATTCTCTTTCATTCTGTTGTATTCTCTTTTATTCTGTTGTATTCTGTTGTATTCTGTTGTATTCTCTTTTATTCTGTTGTATTCTGTTGTATTCTCTTTTATTCTGTTGTATTCTGTTGTATTCTCTTTTATTCTGTTGTATTCTGTTGTATTCTGTTGTATTCTCTTTTATTCTGTTGTATTCTGTTGTATTCTCTTTTATTCTGTTGTATTCTCTTTTATTCTGTTGTATTCTGTTGTATTCTCATTTATTCTGTTGTATTCTGTTGTATTCTCTTTTATTCTGTTGTATTCTGTTGTATTCTCTTTTATTCTGTTGTATTCTGTTGTATTCTCTTTTATTCTGTTGTATTCTGTTGTATTCTCTTTTATTCTGTTGTATTCTGTTGTATTCTGTTGTATTCTCTTTTATTCTGTTGTATTCTGTTGTATTCTCTTTTATTCTGTTGTATTCTCTTTTATTCTGTTGTATTCTGTTGTATTCTCTTTTATTCTGTTGTATTCTGTTGTATTATCTTTTATTCTGTTGTATTCTGTTGTATTCTGTTGTATTATCTTTTATTCTGTTGTATTCTGTTGTATTATCTTTTATTCTGTTGTATTATCTTTTATTCTGTTGTATTCTGTTGTATTATTTTTTATTCTGTTGTATTCTGTTGTATTATCTTTTATTCTGTTGTATTCTCTTTTATTCTGTTGTATTCTGTTGTATTCTCATATATTCTTTTGTATTCTCTTTTATTCTGTTGTATTCTGTTGTATTCTGTTGTATTCTATTTTATTCTGTTGTATTCTGTTGTATTATCTTTTATTCTGTTGTATTCTGTTGTATTATCTTTTATTCTGTTGTATTCTGTTGTATTCTCTTTTATTCTGTTGTATTCTGTTGTATTATCTTTTATTCTGTTGTATTCTGTTGTATTCTGTTGTATTCTCTTTTATTCTGTTGTATTCTGTTGTATTATCTTTTATTCTGTTGTATTCTGTTGTATTCTGTTGTATTATCTTTTATTCTGTTGTATTCTGTTGTATTATCTTGTATTCTGTTGTATTCTGTTGTATTATCTTTTATTCTGTTGTATTCTGTTGTATTCTGTTGTATTATCTTTTATTCTGTTGTATTCTGTTGTATTCTCTTTTATTCTGTTGTATTTTGTTGTATTCTCTTTTATTCTGTTGTATTCTGTTGTATTCTCTTTTATTCTGTTGTATTCTGTTGTATTCTGTTGTATTCTCTTTTATTCTGTTGTATTCTGTTGTATTCTCTTTTATTCTGTTGTATTCTCTTTTATTCTGTTGTATTCTGTTGTATTATCTTTTATTCTGTTGTATTCTGTTGTATTATCTTTTATTCTGTTGTATTCTCTTTTATTCTGTTGTATTCTGTTGTATTCTCTTTATTCTGTTGTATTCTTTTATTCTGTTGTATTCTGTTGTATTCTGTTGTATTATCTTTTATTCTGTTGTATTCTGTTGTATTCTCTTTTATTCTGTTGTATTCTGTTGTATTCTTTTATTCTGTTGTATTCTGTTGTATTCTTTTTATTCTGTTGTATTCTGTTGCATTCTCTTTATTCTGTTGTATTCTGTTGTATTCTCTTTATTCTGTTGTATTCTCTTTATTCTGTTGTATTCTGTTGTATTCTCTTTATTCTGTTGTATTCTGTTGTATTCTCTTTTATTCTGTTGTATTCTCTTTTATTCTGTTGTATTCTGTTGTATTCTCTTTTATTCTGTTGTATTCTGTTGTATTCTCTTTTATTCTGTTGTATTCTCTTTTATTCTGTTGTATTCTGTTGTATTCTCTTTTATTCTGTTGTATTCTGTTTTGTTCTGTTGTATTCTGTTGTATTCTCTTTTATTCTGTTGTATTCTGTTGTATTCTCTTTTATTCTGTTGTATTCTGTTGTATTCTCTTATTATGTTGTATTCTGTTGTATTCTCTTTTATTCTGTTGTATTCTGTTGTATTATCTTTTTTTCTGTTGTATTCTGTTGTATTATCTTTTATTCTGTTGTATTCTGTTGTATTCTCTTTTATTCTGTTGTATTCTGTTGTATTCTCTTTGTTTTTCTGTTGTTTTCTTATGTTTTCTGTTGTTTTTCTTTTGCTTTCTGTTGTTTTTCTGTTGTTTTCTTTTGTTTTATGTTGTTTTTCTGTTATTTTCTGTTGTTTTTCTGTTGTTTTCGGTTGTTTTCTTTTGTTTTGTGTTGTTTTTCTTTTGCTTTCTGTTGTTTTTCTGTTGTTGTCCGTTATTTTTTCTGTTGTTTTTCTAATCTTTTTCTGTTGTTTTCTGTTATTTTTCTGTTGTTTTTCTGTTGTTTTCCGTTATTTTTCTGTTGTTTTCTTTTCTGTTGTTTTCTGTTTTTCTGTTCTTTTCTTTTGTTTTTCTGTTGTTTCTGTTGTTTTTCTTTTGTTGTCTGTTGTTTCTCTTGTTGTTTCTGTTGTTTTTCTGTTTTCTGTTGTTTTCTGTTATTTTTCTGTTGTTTCCTGTTGTTTTCTGTTGTTTTCTGTTCTATTCTGTTGTATTCTGTTGTATTTTAATGTATTCTGTTCTATTCCATTGTTTTTTGTTGTTTCCTGTTGTTTCTTGTTGTTTTCTGTTGTTTCCTGTTGTTTTCTGTTGTTTCTCCTGTTCTATTCTGTTGTATTCTGTTGTATTTTAATGTATTATGTTCTATTCCGTTGTTTTTTGTTGTATTCTGTTGTATTCTGTTGTATTTTAATGTATTATGTTCTATTCTGTTGTTTTTTGTTGTATTCTGTTGTATTTTAATGTATTCTGTTGTCTATTCCGTTGTATTCCAGTGGTGTATCAGAATTGGTGTACGTTTAGAAATAAGGGACGTTTATGCATTTTTATCATTGACTTGAAAAACACAAACGTTTGCTTAATTATGGACGAACGGCTTGAGTTGCCTCGTGCAATATCAGGTAATGTGGCCTAAATACTGACCACTGGGGGCGTGGACTATTACAACATAATTTAGAGGTGTGCCGGCAGGTGTGAGGTGCCAGGTCAGGTGTGCCAGCGTTAGTTACCCTGTTAGAGCGATTCTAACACCCGCGTCATCAGCCGCCGGAACTGAGCCCAGCCCCGTACAGACAGTTTTTCTTACGTTGTGTCACTAATTATCGTTTGCAAGAGTCGCCACAACGCCCCACGCATTCACTGTCGATGGGGAAAGGCTTTCCTACACTGGCGTTAGCGTAGATGATGTAATATTGCAGAAAACAAGCTCAAATGTTCTCGGCGGGCGGAGCGGGCGGGGCAGTTTGACATTCACCGTAACAAAATTTTCGTCTTCACGGCTACAATACATCTTTCCTGCACTGGTCTCATATATCCACGTGTGCACGGGCGTGGAAGGCTGACGGGGTACGGGCGTGATCTTAAGTGTCTTCCTTTTGAGAAAATAAGGATATATATTTTTCGTGGGCTGGGACAGTAACCACCCTGTAACATATTTTTTCGTTTTCACGGCTAAAATACATCTTTCCTGCACTAGTCTCATATATCCACGTGTGCACGGGCGTGGAAGGCTGTCGGGCGTACAGGCGTGATCTTAAGTTGCTTTTTTGAGAAAATAAGGATATATATTTTTCGTGGCGCTGGGACAGTAACCTAGCCTGTAACATATTTTTTTCTTTTTCACGGCTAAAATACATCTTTCCTGCACTAATCTCATGTATCCACGTATGCACGGGCGTGGAAGGCTGTCGGGAATTGAACTGGCTCTCGTTTGTGAGCCGAGTGTGCTAACCACTGCACCACGAAGCCCCTGCTGGGTTGGGAGGGGGGTTAGTTTGCATATGTGGACATTTTTGTGGTGTAGTGGGCTTGTGTAATAGTGGTTTAGGTCTGGTAATTCCTTGTATTTTACAGAAACCACTACATGCCGGAGATGACCTGACCTGCCCTGCCCTGCCCCACCTTCCTGGCCTGCCTGCCCCTGGCATAAATTGGTAAGAAATGCCTGCTGTTAATGGATATTCCAGTCCATAGCTATGTGGGTGTGTTGTTATAAATACCCTTGACTTGCATCCCTGTACTGTAAGATTCAAACAATTCTAACCTAACCTTGGGAGTAGGAGTTAGGTAGCATATTAGCTTTGCATACCAATTTTGAGACACTGACTGTTCATTTCTGATAAATATATGATGCCTGCTATTATTTATAAGGTTATAGTTTCCAGAAACCCCTAAATGACCGACTCTTCATTGCCTGAGATGACCCGCCCTGCCCTGCGTCATGACCTCCCGGCATACATTGGTAAGAAATGCATACCACTGTTGATGGTTACACAAGCCCATAGCTGTGTGAGGGGTGATTTTTCTCATTTTTCTTGCTTAGAGGGACCATTACGAAACATGATCCTCGCTGCTACCGCCGGGTCAATAAAAAAAGAAAACTAACCTAATCTAACCCCGTCTGAGAATTTACTCTGAAAATTTCTCGTATTCCATTTGTACCTTGATTCCTTGGTACTACTTATTTCTGCTTTGGTCAGTATATGATGCTCTTTATTAGTGGGATGCTGCTATTTTACAGAAACCGTGCGCTGAATGGGTGACTTTTCAATGCTGGAGGTCCACTCCTGACCCCCGCCCTGCCCTGCCTCGCATGTCACGACCTGCCCCTGCGTCAGTTGGTAAGTAATGCATAGTACTGTTAATGGTTATCCAGCACACAGCTAGGTGGGCATTATTGTTGTCATATATATTACCCATGAGCTGGTTCTGTTTAAAGCAAGAATTATTACCTCATAAAACCTAACGTGTGCCGCTGATGCAATACATTGTCCGAGGTGTGATCGGATCGCTAGGAAGTTTAGTGTTATTTAATTCTAACCTAACCTAATGAACAAGACCTAACATGACACCTGACTGACCTGTGTCTCTGCCAGAATACAATGGCTGTTATAAAACTTTTCGGTTTTTTTTTTCAGAAGTTTTCAATATTCTGTAAGCTGTTAGTTAGTATTAATGAAATGCCAGAATTTTCTCTTCACAACACTCCCACACGACAAACCGCGTGTAACGAAACACACGAGAAATTAATCCAGACAAGGAAAGGTTTGCCGGCGCCGGGGATCGAACCCGCGACCAGCGTAACGGGAGAGCTACTCCTTTACCAGTCGGCCAAAGAGGTACTTAACCCCCTGGCTAAGTGGGTTATGCGAGGCTCGCCCATCAGGCAAGTCGTGTCACTACATTAAGATACTAACATAATGTATTAAACCTCCTGTGAAACGTCGCTAATATGTATATTGTATACCCTTAAAACCGACAGGGTAAGTGTCAGGAGGGATTTTTAAGTGTCTTCCACCAAATTGTCTGAGGTGGTGGGCACTTTTTTCCTTATATATATGATGAGTGTATTTACTCATGAGAATATTGTTTACATGAGTTAGTTTACTTTTTACAACTCTTAAGCTGAATTACAATTATTAGATTTAAAACCTCAATTCCACCAACAGTTATAAATACTGTTAATCTTATAGCTCAGTTCAAATTACAGCTACTCTTCCTCGCACTCGGTCTCCTCGCTTTGCGCGGTGCCAGCCGCACGAGCAGCCTCCCTCCACCACCTGTGGTGTCGCGACGGGCGGCCTCGTGAGCACAACACATGGCCCTCAGGGCGTCGACACTGCCGATTGAGTCACACGCCTGGTACACTTGTTGCCTCAGTGTCACGTCAGCAGCAGTATGGGGCGGAGGCCGATGCACAACTGCAGTACTGCTGGAGGATGACGAATCCGATGCCCTCTCGGCTCCAGTCGGTGATGGCAGCGGTGGGGCGGGTTTTATCGTAATACGTCAGACCGTCCTTGGCCAGCTGGCATATAGTGTCCTGGGCTTGGCGGAATTTCTACTGAAGCTGGTCGTCCCAGTACACGTGTCTTCCGGTTGGTTTCTTCAGTAACTCCCGGAAGGCGTTCATGATCGGCGCGGTGGCGAGGAAGGGGGCGAGCTGGTTTATGAAGCCATACCACGATCTGATGTCCGTGATGGATGGCTTGCCCGGCATGTGGAAGCCCCTGACGTGGGCGTACGGGCGTGATCTTAAGTGTCTTCCTTTGTGAGAAAATAAGGATATATATTTTTCATGGCGGGCTTGGGGCAGATACTTAGCCCGTAACATAGTTTTCGTTTTCACGGCTAAAATAGATCTTTCCTGCACTAGTCTCATGTACCCACGTGTGCACGGGTGTGGAAGGCTAATGGTAGTAGGTGGAATTCGTAATTAGGTCATGTTCGATGTCAAAGAATGGGTAAATGGGGTCAGTAAATTGCGTGGTGACACTTAAAGGGGGCGGAGGCACACGGTAATGGAGGGGGGGCTAATGGGTGTAGGTGAAACTCGAAAATGGATCATGTGAGGTGTCAAATACTGGTATAATGGGGTCAGTAAATTGCGTGGTGATAATTAAAGGCGGGGTTAATGGTAATTGGGGGGCTAATGTGAATAGGTGAAACTCGAAAATAGGTCATGGAGGTGTCAAATACTGGGTAAATGGGGTCAGTAAATTGCGTGATGATAATCAGAGGGGCGGGGTGAATGGTAATGGGGGTGCCATTGGGTGTAGATGGAATTGTAATTAGGTCATGTTCGATGTCTAATATTGGGTAAATGGGGTCAGTAAATTGCGTGGTGATAATTAAAGGGGGCGGGGGTTAATGGTAATGGGGTGGGGCTAATGGGAGTAGATGGAATTCGTAATTTGGTCATGTTCGGTGTCGAATAATGGGTAGATGGGGACAGTAAATTGCGTGGTGATAATTAAAGGTGGGGCTAATGTTAATGGAGGGGCTAATGGAGTACGTGAAACTCGAAATAGGTCATGTGAGGTGTCAAATACTGGGTTAATGGGGTCAGTAAATTGCATGGTGATAATCAGAGGGGCAGGGTTGATAGTAATGGAGGGGGCTAATGGGAGTAGGTGGAATTCGCAATTTGGTCATGTTCGGTGTCGAATAATGGGTAGATGGGGACAGTAAATTGTGTGGTGATAATTAAAGGGCGGGGTTAATGGTAATGGGGGGCTAATGGAGTATGTGGAATTCATAATTACGTCATGTTCGGTGTCGAGTAATGGGTAAATGGGGTCAGTAAATTGCGTGGTGATAATTAAAGGGTGCGGGGATTTATGGTAATGGAGGGGGGCCCAATGGGTGCAAGTGAAACTCGAAAATAGGTCATGTTCGGTGTCGAATGATGGGTAAATGGGGTCAGTAAATTGCGTGGTGATAATTAAAAAAGGCGGGGGTTAATGGTAATGGGGGGGGGGCCATTGGGAGTAGGTGGAAATCGTAATTAGGTCATGTTCGGTGACGAATAAGGGGTAAATAGGGTCAGTAAATTGCGTGCTGATAATTAAAAGGGGCGGGGGTTAACGGTAATGGGGGGGGGGCTAATGGGAGTAGGTGTAATTCGTAATTACCACGGCCTGATCATGTGCTAGACTCATGATATGTATTCACCAAGGCCTGATCATGTACTAGACTCGTGATATGGATTCACCATGGTTGTATTGCTAGCTAGACTCTGTGTTCTGTTGTACCGTAGCTGATCCTGTGCTGGACTCTTTTATTCTGTTGTATTCTGTTGTATTCTCTTTTATTCTGTTGTATTCTGTTGTATTCTCTTTTATTCTGTTGTATTCTCTTTTATTCTGTTGTATTCTCTTTTATTCTGTTGTATTCTGTTGTATTCTCTTTTATTCTGTTGTATTCTGTTGTATTATCTTTTATTCTGTTGTATTCTGTTGTATTCTCTTTTATTCTGTTGTATTCTGTTGTATTCTCTTTTATTCTGTTGTATTCTGTTGTATTCTCTTTTATTCTGTTGTATTCTGTTGTATTCTCTTTTATTCTGTTGTATTCTGTTGTATTCTCTTTTCTGTTGTATTCTGTTGTAGTATTCTGTTGTATTCTCTTTTATTCTGTTGTATTCTGTTGTATTCTCTTTTATTCTGTTGTATTCTCTTTTATTCTGTTGTATTCTCTTTTATTCTGTTGTATTCTTTTATTCTGTTGTATTCTGTTGTATTCTCTTTTATTCTGTTGTATTCTGTTGTATTCTCTTTTATTCTGTTGTATTCTGTTGTATTCTCTTTTATTCTGTTGTATTCTGTTGTATTCTGTTGTATTCTCTTTTATTCTGTTGTATTCTGTTTTATTCTGTTGTATTCTGTTGTATTCTCTTTTATTCTGTTGTATTCTGTTGTATTCTGTTGTATTCTGTTGTATTCTCTTTTATTCTGTTGTATTCTGTTGTATTCTCTTTTATTCTGTTGTATTCTGTTGTATTATCTTTTATTCTGTTGTATTCTGTTTTATTATCTTTTATTCTGTTGTATTCTGTTGTATTCTGTTGTATTATCTTTTATTCTGTTGTATTCTGTTGTATTATCTTTTATTCTGTTGTATTATCTTTTATTCTGTTGTATTCTGTTGTATTATCTTTTATTCTGTTGTATTCTGTTGTATTATCTTTTATTCTGTTGTATTCTGTTGTATTATCTTTTATTCTGTTGTATTCTGTTGTATTCTGTTGTATTCTCTTTTATTCTGTTGTATTCTGTTGTATTCTCTTTTATTCTGTTGTATTCTGTTGTATTATCTTTTATTCTGTTGTATTCTGTTGTATTATCTTTTATTCTGTTGTATTCTGTTGTATTATCTTTTATTCTGTTGTATTCTCTTTTATTCTGTTGTATTCTCTTTTATTCTGTTGTATTCTCTTTTATTCTGTTGTATTCTCTTTTATTCTGTTGTATTCTCTTTTATTCTGTTGTATTCTGTTGTATTCTGTTGTATTCTCTTTTATTCTGTTGTATTCTGTTGTATTCTCTTTTATTCTGTTGTATTCTGTTGTATTATCTTTTATTCTGTTGTATTCTGTTGTATTCTCTTTTATTCTGTTGTATTCTGTTGTATTATCTTTTATTCTGTTGTATTCTGTTGTATTCTCTTTTATTCTGTTGTATTCTGTTGTATTCTCTTTTATTCTGTTGTATTCTGTTGTATTCTCTTTTATTCTGTTGTATTCTGTTGTATTCTCTTTTATTCTGTTGTATTCTGTTGTATTCTCTTTTATTCTGTTGTATTCTCTTTTATTCTGTTGTATTCTGTTGTATTCTTTTATTCTGTTGTATTCTGTTGTATTCTCTTTTATTCTGTTGTATTCTGTTGTATTCTCTTTTATTCTGTTGTATTCTCTTTTATTCTGTTGTATTCTGTTGTATTCTCTTTTATTCTGTTGTATTCTCTTTTATTCTGTTGTATTCTGTTGTATTCTCTTTTATTCTGTTGTATTCTGTTGTATTCTCTTTTATTCTGTTGTATTCTCTTTATTCTGTTGTATTCTGTTGTATTCTCTTTTATTCTGTTGTATTCTGTTGTATTCTCTTTTATTCTGTTGTATTCTGTTGTATTCTGTTGTATTATCTTTTATTCTGTTGTATTCTGTTGTATTCTCTTTTATTCTGTTGTATTCTGTTGTATTCTGTTGTATTATCTTTTATTCTGTTGTATTCTGTTGTATTATCTTTTATTCTGTTGTATTCTGTTGTATTCTCTTTTATTCTGTTGTATTCTGTTGTATTATCTTTTATTCTGTTGTATTCTGTTGTATTATCTTTTATTCTGTTGTATTCTGTTGTATTCTCTTTTATTCTGTTGTATTCTGTTGTATTCTCTTTTATTCTGTTGTATTCTGTTGTATTCTGTTGTATTCTGTTGTATTCTCTTTTATTCTGTTGTATTCTGTTGTATTATCTTTTTTTCTGTTGTATTCTCTTTTATTCTGTTGTATTATCTTTTATTCTGTTGTATTCTCTTTTATTCTGTTGTATTCTGTTGTATTCTCTTTGTTTTTCTGTTGTTTTCTGTTGTTTTTCTTTTGCTTTCTGTTGTTTTTCTGTTTTCTTTTGTTTTATGTTGTTTTTCTGTTATTTTCTGTTGTTTTCGGTTGTTTTCTTTTGTTTTGTGTTGTTTTTCTTTTGCTTTCTGTTGTTTTCCGTTATTTTTCTGTTGTTTTTCTGTTGTTTTCTAATCTTTTCTGTTGTTTTCCGTTATTTTTCTGTTGTTTTCCGTTATTTTTCTGTTGTTTTTCTGTTGTTTTCTAATGTTTTCTGTTGTTTTTCTGTTGTTTTCTGTTCTTTTCTTTTGTTTTTCTGTTTCCTGTTGTTTTTCTTTTGTTTCCTGTTGTTTTTCTGTTGTTTCCTGTTGTTTCTTGTTGTTCTTCTGTTGTTTCCCGTTGTTTTCTGTTGTTTTTTCTGTTGTTCTCTGTTGTTTCCTGTTGTTTTCTGTTCTATTCTGTTGTATTCTGTTGTATTTTAATGTATTCTGTTCTATTCCGTTGTTTTTCTGTTGTTTCCTGTTGTTTCTTGTTGTTTTTATGTTGTTTCGTTTTTCTGTTGTTTTCTGATGTTTCCTGCTGTTGTCTGTTCTATTCTGTTGTATTTTAATGTATTATTTTCTATTCCTTTGTTTTTTGTTGTATTCTGTTGTATTCTGTTGTATTTTAATGTATTATGTTCTATTCCGTTGTTTTTTGTTGTATTCTGTTGTATTCTGTTGTATTTTAATGTATTATGTTCTATTCCGTTGTTTTTTGTTGTATTCTGTTGTATTTTAATGTATTCTGTTGTCTATTCTGTTGTATTCCAGTGGTGTATCAGAATTGGTGTACGTTTTAGAAATAAGGACGTTTATGCATTTTTTCATTGACTTGGAAAAACACAAACGTTTGCTTAATTATGGACGAACGGCTTCGAGTTGCCTCGTGCAATATCAGGTAATGTGGCTAAATACTGACCACTGGGGGCGTGGACTATTACAACATAATTTAGAGGTGTGCCGGCAGGTGTGTGAGGTGTGCCAGCGTTAGTTACCCCGTTAGAGCGATTCTAACACCCGCGTCATCGGGGGCCGCCGGACCTGAGCCCAGCCCCGTACAGACAGTTTTTCTTACGTTGTGTCACTAATTATCGTTTGCAAGAGTCGCCACAACGCCCCACGCATTCACTGTCGATGGGGAAAGGCTTGCCTACACTGGCGTTAGCGTAGATGATGTAATATTGCAGAAAACAAGCTCAAATATTCTCGGCGGCGGAGGGCGGGCAGGGCAGTTTGACATTCACCTCGTAACAAAATTTTCGTCTTCACGGCTAAAATACATCTTTCCTGCACTGGTCTCATATATCCACGTGTGCACGGGCGTGGAAGGCTGACGTGGGTGTACGGGCGTGATCTTAAGTGTCTTCCTTTTTGAGAAAATAAGGATATATATTTTTCGTGGCGGGCTGGGACAGTAACCTACCCCGTAACATATTTTTTCGTTTTCACGGCTAAAATACATCTTTCCTGCACTAGTCTCATATATCCACGTGTGCACGGGCGTGGAAGGCTGTCGTGGGCGTACAGGCGTGATCTTAAGTGTCTTCCTTTTTGAGAAAATAAGGATATATATTTTTCGTGGCGGGCTGGGACAGTAACCTACCCCGTAACATATTTTTTCTTTTTCACGGCTAAAATACATCTTTCCTGCACTAATCTCATGTATCCACGTATGCACGGGCGTGGAAGGCTGTCGTGGGAATTGAACTCGGGCTCTCTCGTTTGTGAGCCGAGTGTGCTAACCACTGCACCACGAAGCCCCCTGCTGGGTTGGGTGGGGGGCGGTTAGTTTGCATATGTGGACATTTTTTGTGGTGTGTAGTGGGCTTGTGTAATAGTGGTTTAGGTCTGGTAATTCCTTGTATTTTACAGAAACCACTACATGCCGGAGATGACTCGCCCCGCCCTGCCCCACCTTCCTGGCCTGCCCGCCCCCTGGCATAAATTGGTAAGAAATGCCTGCTGTTAATGGATATTCCAGTCCATAGCTATGTGGGGTGTGTTGTTATAAATACCCTTGACTTGCATCCCTGTACTGTAAGATTCAAAACAATTCTAACCTAACCTTGGGAGTAGGAGTTAGGTAGCATATTAGCTTTGCATACCAATTTTGAGACACTGACTGTTCATTTCTGATAAATATATGATGCCTGCTATTATTTATAAGGTTATAGTTTCCAGAAACCCATACATGACCGACTCGTCCATGCCTGAGATGACCCGCCCTGCCCTGCGTCATGACCTCCCGGCATACATTGGTAAGAAATGCATACCACTGTTGATGGTTACACAAGCCCATAGCTGTGTGAGGGTGATTTTTCTCATTTTCTTGCTTAGAGGGACCATTACGAAACATGATCCTCGCTGCTACCGCCAGGTCAATAAAAAAAACTAACCTAATCTAACCCCGTCTGAGAATTTACTCTGAAAATTTCTCGTATTCCATTTGTACCTTGATTCCTTGGTACTACTTATTTCTGCTTTGGTCAGTATATGATGCTCTTTATTATGGGGATGCTGCTATTTTACAGAAACCGTGCGCTGAATGGGTGACTTTTCAATGCTGGAGGTCCACTCCTGACCCCCGCCCTGCCCGCCTCGCATGTCACGACCTGCCCCTGCGTCAGTTGGTAAGTAATGCATAGTACTGTTAATGGTTATCCAGCACACAGCTAGGTGGGCATTATTGTTGTCATATATATTACCCATGAGCTGGTTCTGTTTAAAGCAAGAATTATTACCTCATAAAACCTAACGTGTGCCGCTGATGCAATACATTGTCCGAGGTGTGATCGGATCGCTAGGAAGTTTAGTGTTATTTAATTCTAACCTAACCTAATGAACAAGACCTAACATGACACCTGACTGACCTGTGTCTCTGCCAGAATACAATGGCTGTTATAAAACTTTTCACATTTTTTTCAGAAGTTTTCAATATTCTGTAAGCTGTTAGTTAGTATTAATGAAATGCCAGAATTTTCTCTTCACAACACTCCCACACGACAAACCGCGTGTAACGAAACACACGAGAAATTAATCCAGACAAGGAAAGGTTTGCCGGCGCCGGGGATCGAACCCGCGACCAGCGTAACGGGAGAGCTACTCCTTTACCAGTCGGCCAAAGAGGTACCCCCCTGGCTAAGTGGGTTATGCGAGGCTCGCCCATCAGGCAAGTCGTGTCACTACATTAAGATACTAACATAATGTATTAAACCTCCTGTGAAACGTCGCTAATATGTATATTGTATACCACCGTCAGGGTAAGTGTCAGGGAGGGATTTTTAAGTGTCTTCCACCAAATTGTCTGAGGTGGTGGGCACTTTTTTCCTTATATATATGATGAGTGTATTTACTCATGAGAATATTGTTTACATGAGTTAGTTTACTTTTTACAACTCTTAAGCTGAATTACAATTATTAGATTTAAAACCTCAATTCCACCAACAGTTATAAATACTGTTAATCTTATAGCTCAGTTCAAATTACAGCTACTCTTCCTCGCACTCGGTCTCCTCGCTTTGCGCGGTGCCAGCCGCACGAGCAGCCTCCCGCCCCGGGCCTCCACCACCTGTGGTGTCGCGACGGGCGGCCTCGTGAGCACAACACATGGCCCTCAGGGCGTCGACACTGCCGATTGAGTCACACGCCTGGTACACTTGTTGCCTCAGTGTCACGTCACGGAGGACTCCCATTAACTTTCTAAGCGACAAGTACTCCGACAAATCTGTGCTACGCTGTTGGCACTTAAAGGCACAGTCTGTCGCTTTCTGTGTGCACTTGGTTATGTACTCACTGACACACTCCTGCTCCTGCCTCGCTCCAAAGAACTCTGCCCACTGCACTGCCTGTGTATATGGCCGAAGGACGAGCTTGCCGATGGCGTCCAAGGCCGTGGGTGGAGTCAGGGTGCTCCACCGGTCCATAGTGAAGCGTGCGTCCAGGGCCCACTGCAGGGCAGGGACGCATTGGAGCCTGACGTGTTGCACTGCCTCCTGTGGCGGCCACCTGCACAGAAGCAGCCAGCACTCCATGGACCTCCTCCGTGACTTAAAGGCGGCTGGCGACATCTCCAGCTCGCACTTCTCTGGAGCGGAGGCTGGTGACGGCCGGGGAGGAGTGGTCAGTTAGTAGGTCCAGACTTCCGTTCACTGTGCCATGTAAGATGTCTGGCTAAGGAAATGCAGGGCGTGTGTGCTCCCGTTTACTGAGTGAGTCAGTAACTGACAGAGGTTCTCCTCGCGGGTGCGGGCGCAGGCAGAAAACATCTCGTACATCCAACAGGAACCCCCTTATATGGGCGGTTGCCTACGTCACTATACGTCGTTACTGCGTCATAACCATTGACTTTACACATAAGGCACTGAGGGTGCACTCTATGATATGGTTACATCCTCATAAGTACATAAGAGTGAATATTCATGAGTATTCTACATGGCTTGGGTTTACATGATTCTCGTCCTTTAGCATAGTGCTGTCGTTGGGTGAAGTGGGTGGTTTCCGGCAGAGCTATGTGGTGGCCTGAGACGCCCCTTTTTACTTCCTGTGTGTTTCCATAATGGTTTGTTCTTCACACTGTCGCCTCGCTGTGCTGTGTTCTTCAAATTGTTCTTGTTATTAGATGAATTCTACCGTTCATCATCGCTTTCTTCTTCTTTGTTTATTTGTGGTGCTCGTACTGGGTCAGGAGGTGTTACTGCATCTGTGTTGGTAGATGTAGTGCCCTGCGGGGCACCACAAGTGCCTGCCTGCCTTTCACAGCCTTCCTCTTCTTGTGTGTGTGTGTGTGTGTGTGTGTGTGTGTGTGTGTGTGTTGACTCTTATTTTCTTTTATTTTTTCTTCCTAACTGTTTTCCTGTCAACAGAGTGTCCAGAGGAAGGAAAGAAGAGAGAAAGGAAGGAAGTGAGTGGACAGCTTTTGGTGGCTTTTTCTTTGGTCAGGTCAGGTCAGGTCAGGGGCCGGGACATGCAGCTTTTTTTCCTTGTCGTCAGAAGAGTGTTCTGGCCACACCTGTCAGTGTTAGATTGGAATTATAAGAACCAGAAATTTGTAAGAAAAGTTTTTGAGGAAACAGTTTTGTTGTTTGGAAGAAGAATGTGATGGCTCTGTGAACCAGTCCTCCACCTCCTCCTCCTCCTCCTGAGGTGGCTTATAGCAGCACGTGTAGTGTGCCGGGCTGCACTGTGTTGTCAGTCTGGGCAGCAGCAGTGTTCTGGGCTCATCCACTCATTGTAATGTTGGTTTTTCAGAGCGGTGGCACTGCCCGGCACTTCCTCAAGAAGGCTCTCCTGCCCCTGACTGGCTGGTGTGACAGTCTGCTGCTTCTTGGTGAGTGTAAGATGTCCGGCTAAGGAAACGCAGGGCGTGTGTGCTCCCGTGTGGGAAGTGAGCTATTTCCAGCCAGCTGGCAAGCCTGTCGGCGTAGGCCATGTACATGTGTCCTTCGTGCTGGAACATGTCGGCCACCGTCTGCTGGAACGGGTACTCAGGGGGCGGCGTCATCGCCAGCGTTTCTGCGGGCTGCGATGGGGGGCGTGTTTCGCATTCTGTGCATGCGGAGCGGTGGTGCCGCAGGTCCCCCTCAATCCCCGGCCAGTATACACACTGCCTCGCCCTCCGCAGCATGGAACCGAGGCCCTGGTGGCTGGCGTGTAGGTTTGCTGCTACCTGCTGTCGGAGAGCTTCGGGGATGACGAGGCGCACGTACCCCTGGTCAAACATGTATGTCACTACGTCGTGCATCACTGCCAGCCTGTCCCTCGCCCCATAGAAGGGACGCAGGGATGCCACTTCTTGTGCTTTATGCTGGTGCCAGTCACCCGCCATGACCTTGGCGACTAACATCTGGTACGTCGGGTCGTCGGCGGCCTTCCGCTTGACCTCCTCTTCGTCCACCACGCGTCCCTCCCGATCGGTGCAGGCTGTGACTGCGGCGGCGACTGCCCCGATGATATCCTCGTCCGAGTCGAGGTCCGCTGTTGTCGGGGGTGCCCTGAGAGCTGGGTAGCGGGACAGAAAGTCGGCGGCGGTGTTGCTCTTCCCAGGGAGGTATTTGATTTGGAATCGGAACTGTAGTGTTCGTTCCTTGAGCCTGAAGAGCCTGGGGTTGACAACGCTCGTCAGAGCTGTCTCCTAGGAGCTTCACAAGGGGGCGGTGGTCGGTCACGATGGTGAGGTTTGGGCATCCCAGCAGGAACAACCTCGCCTTTTGGAGGTACCACGCCACCGCCAGAGCCTCCCCTTCCACAGCTGCGTATCCAGCCTCGGCGGTGGTGAGGTGCCGGCTGCCGCACAGGGCCAGGTGCCACCCGCCCTTACAGCAGTATGGGGCGGAGGCCGATGCACAACTGCAGTACTGCTGGAGGATGACGAATCCGATGCCCTCTCGGCTCCAGTCGGTGATGGCAGCGGGGCGGGTTTTATCGTAATACGTCAGACCGTCCTTGGCCAGCTGGCATATAGTGTCCTGGGCTTGGCGGAATTTCTACTGAAGCTGGTCGTCCCAGTACACGTGTCTTCCGGTTGGTTTCTTCAGTAACTCCCGGAAGGCGTTCATGATCGGCGCGGTGGCGAGGAAGGGGGCGAGCTGGTTTACGAAGCCATACCACGATCTGATGTCCGCGATGGATGGCTTGCCCGGCATGTGGAAGCCCCTGACGTGGAAGGCTGACGTGGGCGTACGGGCGTGATCTTAAGTGTCTTCCTTTGTGAGAAAATAAGGATATATATTTTTCATGGCGGGCTTGGGGCAGATACTTAGCCCGTAACATAGTTTTCGTTTTCACGGCTAAAATAGATCTTTCCTGCACTAGTCTCATGTACCCACGTGTGCACGGGCGTGGAAGGCTAATGGGAGTAGGTGGAATTCGTAATTAGGTCATGTTCGATGTCGAAGAATGGGTAAATGGGGTCAGTAAATTGCGTGGTGATAATTAAAGGGGGCAGGGGCTAACGGTAATGGAGGGGGGGCTAATGGGTGTAGGTGAAACTCGAAAATGGATCATGTGAGGTGTCAAATACTGGAATAATGGGGTCAGTAAATTGCGTGGTGATAATGAGAGGGGGCGGGGGTTAATGGTAATGGGGGGGGGGGGCTAATGGGTGTAGGTGAAACTCGAAAATGGATCATGTGAGGTGTCAAATACTGGGTTAATGGGGTCAGTAAATTGCGTGGTGATAATCAGAGGGGGCAGGGGTTTATAGTAATGGAGGGGGCTAATGGGAGTAGGTGGATTTCGTAATTAGGTGATGTTCGGTGTCGAATAATGGGTAAATGGGGTCAATAAATTGCGTGGTGATAATTAAAGGGGGCGGGGTTAATGGTAATTGGGGAGGGGGCTAATGGGTGTAGGTGAAACTTGTAAATAGGTCATGTGAGGTGTCAAATACTGGGTAAATGGGGTCAGTAAATTGCGTGGTGATAATCAGAGGGGGCGGGAGTGAATGGTAATGGGGGTGCCAATGGGTGTAGGTGGAATTCGTAATTTGTTCATGTTCGGTGTCGAATAATGGGTAAATGGGGTCAGTAAATTGCGTGGTGATAATTAAAGAGGGCGGGGTTAATGGTAATGGGGGTCATTGGGAGTAGGTGTAAGTCGTAATTTGGTCATGTTCGGTGTCGAATTATGGGTAAATGGGGTCAATAAATTGCATGGTGATAATTAAAGGGGTTGGAGGGGCTAATGGAGTACGTGAAACTCGAAAATGGGTCATGTGAGGTGTCAAATACTGGGTTAATGGGGTCAGTAAATTGCATGGTGATAATCAGAGGGGGCAGGGGTTGATAGTAATGGAGGGGGCTAATGGGAGTAGGTGGAATTCGCAATTTGGTCATGTTCGGTGTCGAATAATGGGTAGATGGGGACAGTAAATTGCGTGGTGATAATTAAAGGGGGCGGGGGTTAATGGTAATGGGGGCTAATGGAGTATGTGGAATTCATAATTAGGTCATGTTCGGTGTCGAGTAATGGGTAAATGGGGTCAGTAAATTGCGTGGTGATAATTAAAGGGTGCGGATTTATGGTAATGGAGGGGCCCAATGGGTGCAAGTGAAACTCGAAAATAGGTCATGTTCGGTGTCGAATGATGGGTAAATGGGGTCAGTAAATTCCGTGGAGATAATTAAAGGGTGCGGGGATTTATGGTAATGGGGGGGGGGCCATTGGGAGTAGGTGGAATTCGTAATTAGGTCATGTTCGGTGACGAATAAGGGGTAAATAGGGTCAGTAAATTGCGTGCTGATAATTAAAAGGGGCGGGGGTTAACGGTAATGGGGGGGGGCTAATGGGAGTAGGTGTAATTCGTAATTACCACGGCCTGATCATGTGCTAGACTCATGATATGTATTCACCAAGGCCTGATCATGTACTAGACTCGTGATATGGATTCACCATGGCCCGATCATGTGCTAGACTCGTGGTATGAGTTCACCATGGCCTGATCATGTGCTGGACTCGTGATGTGTTCACCACGGCCTGATCATGTGCTAGACTCGTGATATGGATTCACCATGACCCGATCATGTGCTAGACTCGTGGTATAAGTTCACCACGGCCAGATCATGTGCTGGACTCTTTTATTCTGTTGTATTCTGTTGTATTCTCTTTTATTCTGTTGTATTCTGTTGTATTCTCTTTTATTCTGTTGTATTCTGTTGTATTCTCTTTTATTCTGTTGTATTCTGTTGTATTCTCTTTTATTCTGTTGTATTCTGTTGTATTCTCTTTTATTCTGTTGTATTCTCTTTTATTCTGTTGTATTCTGTTGTATTATCTTTTATTCTGTTGTATTCTGTTGTATTCTCTTTTATTCTGTTGTATTCTGTTGTATTATCTTTTATTCTGTTGTATTCTCTTTTATTCTGTTGTATTCTGTTGTATTATCTTTTATTCTGTTGTATTCTGTTGTATTCTCTTTTATTCTGTTGTATTCTGTTGTATTCTCTTTTATTCTGTTGTATTCTGTTGTATTCTCTTTTATTCTGTTGTATTCTGTTGTATTATCTTTTATTCTGTTGTATTCTGTTGTATTCTGTTGTATTCTCTTTTATTCTGTTGTATTCTATTGTATTCTCTTTTATTCTGTTGTATTCTGTTGTATTCTCTTTTATTCTGTTGTATTCTGTTGTATTCTCTTTTATTCTGTTGTATTCTGTTGTATTCTCTTTTATTCTGTTGTATTCTGTTGTATTCTCTTTTATTCTGTTGTATTCTGTTGTATTCTCTTTTATTCTCTTTTATTCTGTTGTATTCTGTTGTATTCTCTTTTATTCTGTTGTATTCTCTTTTATTCTCTTTTATTCTGTTGTATTCTGTTGTATTCTCTTTTATTCTGTTGTATTCTGTTGTATTCTCTTTTATTCTGTTGTATTCTGTTGTATTCTCTTTTATTCTGTTGTATTCTGTTGTATTCTCTTTTATTCTGTTGTATTCTGTTGTATTCTCTTTTATTCTGTTGTATTCTCTTTTATTCTGTTGTATTCTGTTGTATTCTCTTTTATTCTGTTGTATTCTGTTGTATTCTGTTGTATTCTCTTTTATTCTCTTGTATTCTGTTGTATTCTCTTTTATTCTGTTGTATTCTGTTGTATTCTCTTTTATTCTGTTGTATTCTGTTGTATTCTGTTGTATTCTGTTGTATTCTCTTTTATTCTGTTGTATTCTGTTGTATTCTCTTTTATTCTGTTGTATTCTCTTTTATTCTGTTGTATTCTCTTTTATTCTGTTGTATTCTGTTGTATTCTCTTTTATTCTGTTGTATTCTGTTGTATTCTCTTTTATTCTGTTGTATTCTGTTGTATTCTCTTTTATTCTGTTGTATTCTGTTGTATTCTCTTTTATTCTTTTGTATTCTGTTGTATTCTGTTGTATTCTCTTTTATTCTGTTGTATTCTCTTTTATTCTGTTGTATTCTGTTGTATTCTCTTTTATTCTGTTGTATTCTCTTTTATTCTGTTGTATTCTCTTTTATTCTGTTGTATTCTGTTGTATTCTCTTTTATTCTGTTGTATTCTGTTGTATTCTCTTTTATTCTGTTGTATTCTGTTGTATTCTCTTTTATTCTGTTGTATTCTGTTGTATTCTCTTTTATTCTGTTGTATTCTGTTGTATTCTCTTTTATTCTGTTGTATTCTGTTGTATTCTCTTTTATTCTGTTGTTTTCTGTTGTATTCTCTTTTATTTTATTTTTTGTATTTTGTTGTATTCTCTTTTATTCTGTTGTATTATCTTTTATTCTGTTGTATTCTGTTGTATTCTCTTTTATTCTGTTGTATTCTGTTGTATTCTCTTTTATTCTGTTGTATTCTGTTGTATTCTCTTTTATTCTGTTGTATTCTGTTGTATTCTCTTTTATTCTGTTGTATTCTGTTGTATTCTCTTTTATTCTGTTGTATTCTCTTTTATTCTGTTGTATTCTGTTGTATTCTCTTTTATTCTTTTGTATTCATTTGTATTCTGTTGTATTCTCTTTTATTCTGTTGTATTCTCTTTTATTCTGTTGTATTCTGTTGTATTCTCTTTTATTCTGTTGTATTCTGTTGTATTCTCTTTTATTCTGTTGTATTCTGTTGTATTCTCTTTTATTCTGTTGTATTCTGTTGTATTATCTTTTATTCTGTTGTATTCTGTTGTATTCTGTTGTATTCTCTTTTATTCTGTTGTATTCTGTTGTATTCTCTTTTATTCTGTTGTATTCTGTTGTATTCTCTTTTATTCTGTTGTATTCTCTTTTATTCTGTTGTATTCTCTTTTATTCTGTTGTATTCTGTTGTATTCTCTTTTATTCTGTTGTATTCTGTTGTATTCTCTTTTATTCTGTTGTATTCTGTTGTATTCTGTTGTATTCTCTTTTATTCTGTTGTATTCTGTTGTATTCTCTTTTATTCTGTTGTATTCTCTTTTATTCTGTTGTATTCTGTTGTATTCTCTTTTATTCTGTTGTATTCTGTTGTATTCTCTTTTATTCTGTTGTATTCTCTTTTATTCTGTTGTATTCTGTTGTATTCTCTTTTATTCTGTTGTATTCTCTTTTATTCTGTTGTATTCTGTTGTATTCTGTTGTATTCTCTTTTATTCTGTTGTATTCTGTTGTATTCTCTTTTATTCTGTTGTATTCTGTTGTATTCTCTTTTATTCTGTTGTATTCTGTTGTATTCTCTTTTATTCTGTTGTATTCTGTTGTATTCTCTTTTATTCTGTTGTATTCTGTTGTATTCTCTTTTATTCTGTTGTATTCTGTTGTATTCTCTTTTATTCTGTTGTATTCTGTTGTATTATCTTTTTTTCTTTTGTATTCTGTTGTATTCTCTTTTATTCTGTTGTATTCTCTTTTATTCTGTTGTATTCTCTTTTATTCTGTTGTATTCTCTTTTATTCTGTTGTATTCTGTTGTATTCTCTTTTATTCTGTTGTATTCTTTTGTATTCTGTTGTATTCTCTTTTATTCTGTTGTATTCTGTTGTATTCTCTTTTATTCTGTTGTATTCTGTTGTATTCTGTTGTATTCTCTTTTATTCTGTTGTATTCTCTTTTATTCTGTTGTATTCTGTTGTATTCTCTTTTATTCTGTTGTATTCTGTTGTATTCTCTTTTATTCTGTTGTATTCTGTTGTATTCTCTTTTATTCTGTTGTATTCTGTTGTATTCTCTTATTCTGTTGTATTCTGTTGTATTCTCTTTTATTCTGTTGTATTCTGTTGTATTCTCTTTTATTCTGTTGTATTCTGTTGTATTCTTTTATTCTGTTGTATTCTATTTGTATTCTGTTGTATTCTCTTTTATTCTGTTGTATTCTGTATTCTCTTTTATTCTGTTGTATTCTGTTGTATTCTCTTTTATTCTGTTGTATTCTGTTGTATTCTCTTTTATTCTGTTGTATTCTGTTGTATTCTCTTTTATTCTGTTGTATTCTCTTTTATTCTGTTGTATTCTGTTGTATTCTCTTTTATTCTGTTGTATTCTGTTGTATTCTCTTTTATTCTGTTGTATTCTGTTGTATTCTCTTTTATTCTGTTGTATTCTGTTGTATTCTCTTTTATTCTGTTGTATTCTCTTTTATTCTGTTTTTTTCTGTTGTATTCTCTTTTATTCTGTTGTATTCTGTTGTATTCTTTATTCTGTTGTATTCTGTTGTATTCTCTTTTATTCTATTTGTATTCTGTTGTATTCTCTTTTATTCTGTTGTATTCTGTTGTATTCTCTTTTATTCTGTTGTATTCTGTTGTATTCTCTTTTATTCTGTTGTATTCTGTTGTATTCTCTTTTATTCTGTTGTATTCTGTTGTATTCTCTTTTATTCTGTTGTATTCTGTTGTATTCTCTTTTATTCTGTTGTATTCTGTTGTATTCTCTTTTATTCTGTTGTATTCTCTTTTATTCTGTTGTATTCTCTTTTATTCTGTTGTATTCTGTTGTATTCTCTTTTATTCTGTTGTATTCTCTTTTATTCTGTTGTATTCTGTTGTATTCTCTTTTATTCTGTTGTATTCTGTTGTATTCTCTTTTATTCTGTTGTATTCTGTTGTATTCTCTTTTATTCTGTTGTATTCTGTTGTATTCTCTTTTATTCTGTTGTATTCTCTTTTATTCTGTTGTATTCTGTTGTATTCTCTTTTATTCTGTTGTATTCTGTTGTATTCTCTTTTATTCTGTTGTATTCTGTTGTATTATCTTTTATTGTGTTGTATTCTGTTGTATTCTGTTGTATTCTCTTTTATTCTGTTGTATTCTGTTGTATTCTCTTTTATTCTGTTGTATTCTGTTATATTCTGTTGTATTCTCTTTTATTCTGTTGTATTCTGTTGTATTCTCTTTTATTCTGTTGTATTCTGTTGTATTCTATTGTATTCTCTTTTATTCTGTTGTATTCTGTTGTATTCTGTTGTATTCTGTTGTATTCTGTTGTATTCTCTTTTATTCTGTTGTATTCTGTTGTATTCTTTTGTATTCTCTTATTCTGTTGTATTCTGTTGTATTCTCTTTTATTCTGTTGTATTCTGTTGTATTCTCTTTTATTCTGTTGTATTCTGTTGTATTCTCTTTTATTCTGTTGTATTCTGTTGTATTCTCTTTTATTCTGTTGTATTCTGTTGTATTCTCTTTTATTCTGTTGTATTCTGTTGTATTCTCTTTTATTCTGTTGTATTCTCTTTTATTCTCTTTTATTCTGTTGTATTCTCTTTTATTCTGTTTTATTCTGTTGTATTCTGTTGTATTCTCTTGTATTCTCTTTTATTCTGTTGTATTCTCTTTTATTCTCTTTTATTCTGTTGTATTCTGTTGTATTCTCTTTTATTCTGTTGTATTCTCTTTTATTCTGTTGTATTCTGTTGTATTCTCTTTTATTCTGTTGTATTCTTTTGTATTCTCTTTTATTCTGTTGTATTCTGTTGTATTCTGTTGTATTCTCTTTTATTCTGTTGTATTCTGTTGTATTATCTTTTTTTCTGTTGTATTCTGTTGTATTCTCTTTTATTCTGTTGTATTCTGTTGTATTCTCTTTTATTCTATTGTATTCTGTTGTATTCTCTTTTATTCTGTTGTATTCTGTTGTATTCTCTTTTATTCTGTTGTATTCTGTTGTATTCTCTTTTATTCTGTTGTATTCTGTTGTATTCTCTTTTATTCTGTTGTATTCTGTTGTATTCTCTTTTATTCTGTTGTATTCTCTTTTATTCTGTTGTATTCTCTTTTATTCTATTGTATTCTGTTGTATTCTCTTTTATTCTGTTGTATTCTGTTGTATTCTGTTGTATTCTCTTTTATTCTGTTGTATTCTGTTGTATTCTCTTTTATTCTGTTGTATTCTGTTGTATTCTGTTGTATTCTCTTTTATTCTGTTGTATTCTCTTTTATTCTGTTGTATTCTGTTGTATTCTCTTTTATTCTGTTGTATTCTCTTTTATTCTGTTGTATTCTGTTGTATTCTCTTTTATTCTGTTGTATTCTGTTGTATTCTGTTGTATTCTCTTTTATTCTGTTGTATTCTCTTTTATTCTCTTTTATTCTGTTGTATTCTCTTTTATTCTGTTGTATTCTGTTGTATTCTGTTGTATTCTCTTTTATTCTGTTGTATTCTCTTGTATTCTGTTGTATTCTCTTTTATTCTGTTGTATTCTGTTGTATTATCTTTTATTCTGTTGTATTCTGTTGTATTCTCTTTTATTCTGTTGTATTCTGTTGTATTCTCTTTTATTCTGTTGTATTCTGTTGTATTCTCTTTTATTCTGTTGTATTCTGTTGTATTCTCTTTTATTCTGTATTCTCTTTTATTCTGTTGTATTCTCTTTTATTCTGTTGTATTCTGTTGTATTCTCTTTTATTCTGTTGTATTCTGTTGTATTCTGTTGTATTTTCTTTTATTCTTTTTGTTTCTGTTGTATTCTCTTTTATTCTGTTGTATTCTGTTGTATTCTCTTTTATTCTGTTGTATTCTGTTGTATTCTCTTTTATTCTGTTGTATTCTGTTGTATTCTCTTTTATTCTGTTGTATTCTGTTGTATTCTCTTTTATTCTGTTGTATTCTGTTGTATTCTCTTTTATTCTGTTGTATTCTCTTTTATTCTGTTGTATTCTCTTTTATTCTGTTGTATTCTGTTGTATTCTCTTTTATTCTGTTGTATTCTGTTGTATTCTCTTTTATTCTGTTGTATTCTGTTGTATTCTCTTTTAGTCTGTTGTATTCTTTTGTATTCTCTTTTATTCTGTTGTATTCTGTTGTATTCTCTTTTATTCTGTTGTATTCTGTTGTATTCTCTTTTATTCTGTTGTATTCTGTTGTATTCTCTTTTATTCTGTTGTATTCTGTTGTATTCTCTTTTATTCTGTTGTATTCTGTTGTATTCTCTTTTATTCTGTTGTATTCTCTTTTATTCTGTTGTATTCTGTTGTATTCTCTTTTATTCTATTGTATTCTGTTGTATTCTCTTTTATTCTGTTGTATTCTGTTGTATTCTCTTTTATTCTGTTGTATTCTGTTGTATTCTCTTTTATTCTGTTGTATTCTCTTTTATTCTGTTGTATTCTGTTGTATTCTCTTTTATTCTGTTGTATTCTGTTGTATTCTCTTTTATTCTGTTGTATTCTCTTTTATTCTTTTGTATTCTCTTTTATTCTGTTGTATTCTGTTGTATTCTCTTTTATTCTGTTGTATTCTCTTTTATTCTGTTGTATTCTGTTGTATTCTCTTTTATTCTTTTGTATTCTCTTTTATTCTGTTGTATTCTGTTGTATTCTCTTTTATTCTGTTGTATTCTCTTTTATTCTGTTGTATTCTGTTGTATTCTCTTTTATTCTGTTGTATTCTCTTTTATTCTGTTGTATTCTCTTTTATTCTATTTGTATTCTGTTGTATTCTCTTTTATTCTATTTGTATTCTGTTGTATTCTCTTTTATTCTGTTGTATTCTGTTGTATTCTCTTTTATTCTGTTGTATTCTGTTGTATTCTCTTTTATTCTGTTGTATTCTCTTTTATTCTGTTGTATTCTGTTGTATTCTCTTTTATTCTGTTGTATTCTGTTGTATTCTCTTTTATTCTGTTGTATTCTGTTGTATTTTCTTTTATTCTGTTGTATTCTGTTGTATTCTATTTGTATTCTCTTTTATTCTGTTGTATTCTATTTGTATTCTCTTTTATTCTGTTGTATTCTGTTGTATTCTCTTTTATTCTGTTGTATTCTGTTGTATTCTCTTTTATTCTATTTGTATTCTGTTGTATTCTCTTTTATTCTGTTGTATTCTGTTGTATTCTCTTTTATTCTATTTGTATTCAGTTGTATTCTCTTTTATTCTGTTGTATTCTGTTGTATTCTCTTTTATTCTGTTGTATTCTGTTGTATTCTCTTTTATTCTGTTGTATTCTCTTTTATTCTGTATTCTCTTTTATTCTGTTGTATTCTGTTGTATTCTCTTTTATTCTGTTGTATTCTTTTGTATTCTGTTGTATTCTCTTTTATTCTGTTGTATTCTGTTGTATTCTCTTTTATTCTGTTGTATTCTGTTGTATTCTGTTGTATTCTCTTTTATTCTGTTGTATTCTGTTGTATTCTCTTTTATTCTGTTGTATTCTGTTGTATTCTCTTTTATTCTGTTGTATTCTGTTGTATTATCTTTTATTCTCTTTTATTCTGTTGTATTCTGTTGTATTCTGTTGTATTCTCTTTTATTATGTTGTATTCTGTTGCATTCTCTTTTATTCTGTTGTATTCTGTTGTATTCTCTTTTATTCTGTTGTATTCTGTTGTATTCTCTTTTTTTCTGTTGTATTCTGTTGTATTCTGTTGTATTCTGTTGTATTTTCTTTTATTCTGTTGTATTCTGTTGTATTATCTTTTATTCTGTTGTATTCTCTTTTATTCTGTTGTATTCTCTTTTATTCTGTTGTATTCTGTTGTATTCTCTTTTATTCTGTTTTATTCTGTTGTATTCTCTTTTATTCTGTTGTATTCTGTTGTATTCTCTTTTATTCTGTTGTATTGTTTTATTCTGTTGTATTCTCTTTTATTCTGTTGTATTCTCTTTTATTCTGTTGTATTCTCTTTTATTCTGTTGTATTCTGTTGTATTCTCTTTTATTCTGTTGTTTTCTGTTGTATTCTCTTTTATTCTGTTGTATTCAGTTGTATTCTCTTTTATTCTGTTGTATTCTGTTGTATTCTCTTTTATTCGTTTGTATTCTGTTGTATTCTCTTTTATTCTGTTGTATTCTGTTGAATTCTCTTTTATTATGTTGTATTCTTTATTCTGTTGTATTCTCTTTTATTCTGTTGTATTCTGTTGTATTCTCTTTTATTCTGTTGTATTCTGTTGTATTCTCTTTTATTCTGTTGTATTCTGTTGTATTCTCTTTTATTCTGTTGTATTCTGTTGTATTCTCTTTTATTCTGTTGTATTCTGTTGTATTCTCTTTTATTCTGATGTATTCTCTTTTATTCTGTTGTATTCTGTTGTATTCTCTTTTATTCTGTTGTATTCTGTTGTATTCTCTTTTATTCTGTTGTATTCTGTTGTATTCTCTTTTATTCTGTTGTATTCTCTTTTATTCTGTTGTATTCTATTTTATTCTGTTGTATTCTCTTTTATTCTGTTGTATTCTGTTGTATTCTCTTTTATTCTGTTGTATTCTGTTGTATTCTCTTTTATTCTGTTGTATTCTGTTGTATTCTCTTTTATTCTGTTGTATTCTCTTTTATTCTGTTGTATTCTGTTGTATTCTCTTTTATTCTGTTGTATTCTGTTGTATTCTCTTTTATTCTGTTGTATTCTCTTTTATTCTGTTTTATTATCTTTTATTCTGTTGTATTCTTTTTTATTCTCTTTTATTCTGTTGTATTCTGTTGTATTCTCTTTTATTCTGTTGTATTCTGTTGTATTCTCTTTTATTCTGTTGTATTCTCTTTTATTCTGTTGTATTCTGTTGTATTCTCTTTTATTCTGTTGTATTCTCTTTTATTCTGTTGTATTCTGTTGTATTCTCTTTTATTCTGTTGTATTCTGTTGTATTCTCTTTTATTCTGTTGTATTCTTTTGTATTCTGTTGTATTCTGTTGTATTCTCTTTTATTCTGTTGTATTCTGTTGTATTCTCTTTTATTCTGTTGTATTCTGTTGTATTCTCTTTTATTCTGTTGTATTCTGTTGTATTCTCTTTTATTCTGTTGTATTCTCTTTTATTCTGTTGTATTCTCTTTTATTCTGTTGTATTCTGTTGTATTCTCTTTTATTCTGTTGTATTCTCTTTTATTCTGTTGTATTCTCTTTTATTCTGTTGTATTCTGTTGTATTCTCTTTTATTCTGTTGTATTCTGTTGTATTCTCTTTTATTCTGTTGTATTCTGTTGTATTCTCTTTTATTCTGTTGTATTCTGTTGTATTCTCTTTTATTCGGTTGTATTCTCTTTTATTCTGTTGTATTCTGTTGTATTCTCTTTTATTCTGTTGTATTCTGTTGTATTCTCTTTTATTCTGTTGTATTCTCTTTTATTCTGTTGTATTCTGTTGTATTCTCTTTTATTCTGTTGTATTCTGTTTGTATTCTCTTTTATTCTGTTGTATTCTCTTTTATTCTATTTGTATTCTGTTGTATTCTGTTGTATTCTCTTTTATTCTGTTGTATTCTGTTGTATTCTCTTTTATTCTATTTGTATTGTATTCTGTTGTATTCTCTTTTCTGTTGTATTCTGTTGTATTCTCTTTTATTCTGTTGTATTCTGTTGTATTCTGTTGTATTCTCTTTTATTCTGTTGTATTCTCTTTTATTCTATTGTATTCTCTTTTATTCTGTTGTATTCTGTTGTATTCTCTTTTATTCTGTTGTATTCTGTTGTATTCTCTTTTATTCTGTTGTATTCTGTTGTATTCTCTTTTATTCTGTTGTATTCTGTTGTATTCTCTTTTATTCTGTTGTATTCTGTTGTATTCTCTTTTATTCTGTTGTATTCTGTTGTATTCTGTTGTATTCTCTTGTATTCTGTTGTATTCTGTTTTATTCTGTTTTATTCTGTTGTATTCTGTTGTATTCTCTTTTATTCTGTTGTATTCTCTTTTATTCTGTTGTATTCTCTTTTATTCTGTTTTATTCTTTTGTATTCTCTTTTATTCTGTTGTATTCTCTTTTATTCTGTTGTATTCTGTTGTATTCTCTTTTATTCTATTTGTATTCTGTTGTATTCTCTTTTATTCTGTTGTATTCTGTTGTATTCTCTTTTATTCTCTTTTATTCTGTTGTATTCTCTTTTATTCTATTTGTATTCTGTTGTATTATCTTTTCTTCTGTTGTATTCTGTTGTATTCTCTAGTATTCTGTTGTATTCTTTTGTATTCTCTTTTATTCTGTTGTATTCTGTTGTATTCTGTTGTATTCTCTCTTATTCTGTTGTATTCTGTTGTATTCTGTTGTATTCTCTTTTATTCTGTTGTATTCTGTTGTATTCTGTTTTATTCTGTTGTATTCTGTTGTATTCTGTTGTATTCTCTTTTATTCTGTTGTATTCTGTTGTATTCTCTTTTATTCTGTTGTATTCTTGTATTCTGTATTCTCTTTTATTCTGTTGTATTCTGTTGTATTCTCTTTTATTCTGTTGTATTCTGTTGTATTCTCTTTTATTCTGATGTATTCTCTTTGTATTCTGTTGTATTCTCTTTTATTCTGTTGTATTCTGTTGTATTCTCTTTTATTCTGTTGTATTCTGTTGTATTCTCTTTTATTATGTTGTATTCATTTGTATTCTCTTTTATTCTGTTGTATTCTGTTGTATTCTCTTTTATTCTGTTGTATTCTCTTTTATTCTGTTGTATTCTGTTGTATTCTCTTTTATTCTGTTGTATTCTGTTGTATTCTCTTTTATTCTGTTGTATTCTGTTGTATTCTCTTTTATTCTGTTGTATTCTTTTGTATTCTGTTGTATTCTCTTTTATTCTGTTTTATTCTGTTGTATTCTCTTTTATTCTGTTGTATTCTGTTGTATTCTCTTTTATTCTGTTGTATTCTGTTGTATTCTCTTTTATTCTGTTGTATTCTGTTGTATTCTCTTTTATTCTGTTGTATTCTGTTGTATTCTCTTTTATTCTGTTGTATTCTGTTGTATTCTCTTTTATTCTGTTGTATTCTGTTGTATTCTCTTTTATTCTGTTGTATTCTGTTGTATTCTGTTGTATTCTCTTTTATTCTGTTGTATTCTCTTTTATTCTGTTGTATTCTCTTTTATTCTGTTGTATTCTGTTGTATTCTCTTTTATTCTGTTGTATTCTGTTGTATTCTCTTTTATTCTGTTGTATTCTGTTGTATTCTCTTTTCTGTTGTATTCTGTTGTATTCTCTTTTATTCTGTTGTATTCTGTTGTATTCTGTTGTATTCTCTTTTATTCTGTTGTATTCTGTTGTATTCTCTTTTATTCTGTTGTATTCTGTTGTATTCTCTTTTATTCTGTTGTATTCTGTTGTATTCTGTTGTATTCTCTTTTATTCTGTTGTATTCTCTTTTATTCTGTTGTATTCTGTTTGTATTCTCTTTTATTCTGTTGTATTCTGTTGTATTCTCTTATATTCTGTTGTATTCTGTTGTATTATCTTTTATTCTGTTGTATTCTGTTGTATTCTCTTTTATTCTGTTGTATTCTGCTGTATTCTCTTTTATTCTGTTGTATTCTGTTGTATTCTCTTTTATTCTGTTGTATTCTGTTGTATTCTCTTTTATTCTGTTGTATTCTGTTGTATTCTCTTTTATTCTGTTGTATTCTCTTTATTATTCTATTTGTATTCTCTTTTATTCTGTTGTATTCTGTTGTATTCTCTTTTATTCTGTTGTATTCTGTATTCTGTTGTATTCTCTTTTATTCTGTTGTATTCTGTTGTATTCTCTTTTATTCTGTTGTATTCTCTTTTATTCTATTGTATTCTGTTGTATTCTCTTTTATTCTGTTGTATTCTGTTGTATTCTCTTTTATTCTGTTGTATTCTGTTGTATTCTCTTTTATTCTGTTGTATTCTGTTGTATTCTCTTTTATTCTGTTGTATTCTGTTGTATTCTCTTTTATTCTGTTGTATTCTGTTGTATTCTGTTGTATTCTCTTTTATTCTGTTGTATTCTCTTTTATTCTGTTGTATTCTCTTTTATTCTGTTGTATTCTCTTTTATTCTGTTGTATTCTCTTGTATTCTGTTGTATTCTGTTGTATTCTCTTTTATTCTGTTGTATTCTGTTGTATTCTCTTTTATTCTGTTGTATTCTGTTGTATTCTCTTTTATTCTGTTGTATTCTGTTGTATTCTCTTTTATTCTGTTGTATTCTGTTGTATTCTGTTGTATTCTCTTTTATTCTGTTGTATTCTGTTGTATTCTGTTGTATTCTCTTTTATTCTGTTGTATTCTGTTGTATTCTCTTTTATTCATTTGTATTCTGTTGTATTCTCTTTTATTCTGTTGTATTCTGTTGTATTCTGTTTTATTCTGTTGTATTCTCTTTTATTCTGTTGTATTCTCTTTTATTCTGTTGTATTCTGTTGTATTCTCTTTTATTCTGTTGTATTCTGTTGTATTCTCTTTTATTCTGTTGTATTCTGTTGTATTCTCTTTTATTCTGTTGTATTCTCTTTTATTCTATTTTATTATCTTTTATTCTGTTGTATTCTGTTGTATTCTGTTTTATTCTGTTATATTCTGTTGTATTCTCTTTTATTCTGTTGTATTCTCTTTTATTCTGTTGTATTCTCTTTTATTCTGTTGTATTCTGTTGTATTCTGTTGTATTCTCTTTTATTCTGTTGTATTCTGTTGTATTCTGTTGTATTCTCTTTTATTCTGTTGTATTCTGTTGTATTCTCTTTTATTCTGTTGTATTCTGTTGTATTCTCTTTTATTCTGTTGTATTCTGTTGTATTCTCTTTTATTCTGTTGTATTCTGTTGTATTCTCTTTTATTCTGTTGTATTCTCTTTTATTCTGTTGTATTCTGTTGTATTCTCTTTTATTCTGTTGTATTCTGTTGTATTATCTTTTATTCTGTTGTATTCTCTTTTATTCTCTTTTATTCTGTTGTATTCTGTTGTATTCTCTTTTATTCTGTTGTATTCTGTTGTATTCTCTTTTATTCTGTTGTATTCTCTTTTATTCTGTTGTATTCTGTTGTATTCTCTTTTATTCTGTTGTATTCTGTTGTATTCTCTTTTATTCTGTTGTATTCTGTTGTATTATCTTTTATTCTATTGTATTCTGTTGTATTATCTTTTATTCTGTTGTATTCTGTTGTATTCTCTTTTATTCTGTTGTATTCTGTTGTATTCTCTTTTATTCTGTTGTATTCTGTTGTATTCTCTTTTATTCTGTTGTATTCTGTTGTATTCTCTTTTATTCTGTTGTATTCTGTTGTATTCTCTTTTATTCTGTTGTATTCTGTTGTATTCTCTTTTATTCTGTTGTATTCTGTTGTATTATCTTTTATTCTGTTGTATTCTCTTTTATTCTGTTGTATTCTGTTGTATTCTCTTTTATTCTGTTGTATTCTGTTGTATTCTCTTTTATTATCTTTTATTCTGTTGTATTCTCTTTTATTCTGTTGTATTCTGTTGTATTCTCTTTTATTCTGTTGTATTCTGTTGTATTCTCTTTTATTCTGTTGTATTCTGTTGTATTCTCTTTTATTCTGTTGTATTCTGTTGTATTATCTTTTATTCTATTTTATTCTCTTTTATTCTGTTGTATTCTGTTGTATTCTGTTTTATTCTGTTTTATTCTCTTGTATTCTCTTTTTATTCTGTTGTATTCTCTTTTATTCTGTTGTATTCTCTTTTATTCTGTTGTATTCTGTTGTATTCTCTTTTATTCTGTTGTATTCTCTTTTATTCTGTTGTATTCTGTTGTATTCTCTTTTATTCTGTTGTATTCTGTTGTATTCTCTTTTATTCTGTTGTATTCTGTTGTATTCTCTTTTATTCTGTTGTATTCTGTTGTATTCTCTTTTATTCTGTTGTATTCTGTTGTATTCTCTTTTATTCTGTTGTATTCTGTTGTATTCTCTTTTATTCTGTTGTATTCTGTTGTATTCTCTTTTATTCTATTGTATTCTCTTTTATTCTGTTGTATTCTCTTTTATTCTGTTGTATTCTGTTGTATTCTGTTGTATTCTCTTTTATTCTGTTGTATTCTGTTGTATTCTCTTTTATTCTGTTGTATTCTGTTGTATTCTGTTGTATTCTCTTTTATTCTATTGTATTCTGTTGTATTCTCTTTTATTCTGTTTTATTCTGTTGTATTCTGTTGTATTCTCTTTTATTCTGTTGTATTCTGTTGTATTCTCTTTTATTCTGTATTCTATTTGTATTCTCTTTTATTCTGTTGTATTCTGTTGTATTCTATTTGTATTCTCTCTTAGTCTGTTGTATTCTGTTGTATTCTCTTATTCTGTTGTATTCTGTTGTATTCTCTTTTATTCTGTTGTATTCTGTTGTATTCTCTTTTATTCTGTTGTATTCTGTTGTATTCTCTTTTATTCTGTTGTATTCTGTTGTATTCTCTTTTATTCTGTTGTATTCTGTTGTATTCTCTTTTATTCTGTTGTATTCTGTTGTATTCTCTTTTATTCTGTTGTATTCTCTTTTATTCTGTTGTATTCTCTTTTATTCTGTTGTATTCTGTTGTATTCTCTTTTATTCTGTTGTATTCTGTTGTATTCTCTTTTATTCTGTTGTATTCTGTTGTATTCTCTTTTATTCTGTTGTATTCTCTTTTATTCTGTTGTATTCTGTTGTATTCTCTTTTATTCTGTTGTATTCTGTTGTATTCTCTTTTATTCTGTTGTATTCTCTTTTGTATTCTGTTGTATTCTCTTTTATTCTATTTGTATTCTGTTGTATTCTCTTTTATTCTGTTGTATTCTGTTGTATTCTCTTTTATTCTGTTGTATTCTGTTGTATTCTCTTTTATTCTGTTGTATTCTGTTGTATTCTCTTTTATTCTGTTGTATTCTGTTGTATTCTCTTTTATTCTGTTGTATTCTGTTGTATTCTCTTTTATTCTGTTGTATTCTGTTGTATTCTCTTTTATTCTGTTGTATTCTGTTTTATTCTCTTTTATTCTGTTGTATTCTCTTTTATTCTGTTGTATTCTCTTTTATTCTGTTGTATTCTGTTGTATTCTCTTTTATTCTGTTGTATTCTGTTGTATTCTGTTGTATTCTCTTTTATTCTGTTGTATTCTGTTGTATTCTCTTTTATTCTGTTGTATTCTGTTGTATTCTGTTGTATTCTCTTTTATTCTGTTGTATTCTCTTTTATTCTGTTGTATTCTGTTGTATTCTCTTTTATTCTGTTGTATTCTGTTGTATTCTCTTTTATTCTGTTGTATTCTCTTTTATTCTGTTGTATTCTGTTGTATTCTGTTGTATTCTCTTTTATTCTGTTGTATTCTGTTGTATTCTCTTTTATTCTGTTGTATTCTGTTGTATTCTCTTTTATTCTGTTGTATTCTGTTGTATTCTGTTGTATTATCTTTTATTCTGTTGTATTCTGTTGTATTCTGTTGTATTCTCTTTTATTCTGTTGTATTCTGTTGTATTCTCTTTTATTCTGTTGTATTCTCTTTTATTCTGTTGTATTCTCTTTTATTCTATTTGTATTCTGTTGTATTCTCTTTTATTCTGTTGTATTCTGTTGTATTCTCTTATTCTGTTGTATTCTGTTGTATTCTCTTTTATTCTGTTGTATTCTCTTTTATTCTGTTGTATTCTCTTTTATTCTGTTGTATTCTGTTGTATTCTCTTTTATTCTTTTGTATTCTATTTGTATTCTATTTGTATTCTCTTTTATTCTATTGTATTCTGTTGTATTCTCTTTTATTCTGTTGTATTCTGTTGTATTCTCTTTTATTCTGTTGTATTCTGTTGTATTCTCTTTTATTCTGTTGTATTCTGTTGTATTCTCTTTTATTCTGTTGTATTCTGTTGTATTCTCTTTTATTCTGTTGTATTCTGTTGTATTCTCTTTTATTCTGTTGTATTCTCTTTTATTCTGTTGTATTCTCTTTTATTCTGTTGTATTCTGTTGTATTCTCTTTTATTCTGTTGTATTCTGTTGTATTCTCTTTTATTCTGTTGTATTCTGTTGTATTCTCTTTTATTCTGTTGTATTCTGTTGTATTCTCTTTTATTCTGTTGTATTCTGTTGTATTCTCTTTTATTCTGTTGTATTCTGTTGTATTCTCTTTTATTCTGTTGTATTCATTTGTATTCTCTTTTATTCTGTTGTATTCTGTTGTATTCTCTTTTATTCTGTTGTATTCTGTTGTATTCTCTTTTATTCTGTTGTATTCTCTTTTATTCTGTTGTATTCTGTTGTATTCTGTTGTATTCTCTTTTATTCTGTTGTATTCTGTTGTATTCTCTTTTATTCTGTTGTATTCTGTTGTATTCTCTTTTATTCTGTTGTATTCTGTTGTATTCTCTTTTATTCTGTTGTATTCTCTTTTATTCTGTTGTATTCTGTTGTATTCTCTTTTATTCTGTTGTATTCTGTTGTATTCTCTTTTATTCTGTTGTATTCTCTTTTATTCTGTTGTATTCTCTTTTATTCTGTTGTATTCTGTTGTATTCTCTTTTATTCTGTTGTATTCTCTTTTATTCTGTTGTATTCTGTTGTATTCTCTTTTATTCTGTTGTATTCTCTTTTATTCTGTTGTATTCTGTTGTATTCTCTTTTATTCTGTTGTATTCTCTTTTATTCTGTTGTATTCTGTTGTATTCTCTTTTATTCTGTTGTATTCTCTTTTATTCTGTTGTATTCTCTTTTATTCTGTTGTATTCTGTTGTATTCTCTTTTATTCTGTTGTATTCTGTTGTATTCTCTTTTATTCTGTTGTATTCTTTTGTATTCTCTTTTATTCTGTTGTATTCTGTTGTATTCTCTTTTATTCTGTTGTATTCTCTTTTATTCTGTTGTATTCTGTTGTATTCTCTTTTATTCTGTTGTATTCTGTTGTATTCTCTTTTATTCTGTTGTATTCTGTTGTATTCTCTTTTATTCTGTTGTATTCTGTTGTATTCTGTTGTATTCTCTTTTATTCTGTTGTATTCTGTTGTATTCTCTTTTATTCTGTTGTATTCTGTTGTATTCTCTTTTATTCTGTTGTATTCTGTTGTATTCTCTTTTATTCTGTTGTATTCTGTTGTATTCTCTTTTATTCTGTTGTATTCTGTTGTATTCTCTTTTATTCTGTTGTATTCTGTTGTATTCTCTTTTATTCTGTTGTATTCTGTTGTATTCTCTTTTATTCTGTTGTATTCTGTTGTATTCTCTTTTATTCTGTTGTATTCTCTTTTATTCTGTTGTATTCTCTTTTATTCTGTTGTATTCTGTTGTATTCTCTTTTATTCTGTTGTATTCTGTTGTATTCTGTTGTATTCTCTTTTATTCTGTTGTATTCTGTTGTATTCTCTTTTATTCTGTTGTATTCTGTTGTATTCTATTTTATTCTCTTTTATTCTGTTGTATTCTCTTTTATTCTGTTGTATTCTGTTGTATTCTCTTTTATTCTGTTGTATTCTCTTTTATTCTGTTGTATTCTGTTGTATTCTCTTTTATTCTGTTGTATTCTGTTGTATTCTGTTGTATTCTCTTTTATTCTGTTGTATTCTGTTGTATTCTCTTTTATTCTGTTGTATTCTGTTGTATTATCTTTTATTCTGTTGTATTCTGTTGTATTCTGTTGTATTCTCTTTTATTCTGTTTTATTCTATTTTATTCTGTTGTATTCTCTTTTATTCTGTTGTATTCTGTTGTATTCTCTTTTATTCTGTTGTATGTATTCTGTTGTATTCTCTTTTATTCTATTTGTATTCTGTTGTATTCTCTTTTATTCTGTTGTATTCTGTTGTATTCTCTTTTATTCTGTTGTATTCTGTTGTATTCTCTTTTATTCTGTTGTATTCTCTTTTATTCTGTTGTATTCTCTTTTATTCTGTTGTATTCTCTTTTATTCTGTTGTATTCTCTTTTATTCTGTTGTATTCTCTTTTATTCTGTTGTATTCTGTTGTATTCTGTTGTATTCTCTTTTATTCTGTTGTATTCTGTTGTATTCTCTTTTATTCTGTTGTATTCTGTTGTATTCTCTTTTATTCTGTTGTATTCTGTTGTATTCTCTTTTATTCTGTTGTATTCTGTTGTATTCTCTTTTATTCTGTTGTATTCTCTTTTATTCTGTTGTATTCTCTTTTATTCTGTTGTATTCTGTTGTATTCTCTTTTATTCTGTTGTATTCTGTTGTATTCTCTTTTATTCTGTTGTATTCTGTTGTATTCTCTTTTATTCTGTTGTATTCTGTTGTATTCTTTTATTCTGTTGTATTCTGTTGTATTCTCTTTTATTCTGTTTTATTCTGTTGTATTCTCTTTTATTCTGTTGTATTCTGTTGTATTCTCTTTTATTCTGTTGTATTCTGTTGTATTCTCTTTTATTCTGTTGTATTCTGTTGTATTCTCTTTTATTCTGTTGTATTCTCTTTTATTCTGTTGTATTCTATTGTATTCTGTTGTATTCTCTTTTATTCTGTTGTATTCTGTTGTATTCTCTTTTATTCTGTTGTATTCTGTTGTATTCTCTTTTATTCTGTTGTATTCTGTTGTATTCTCTTTTATTCTGTTGTATTCTCTTTTATTCTGTTGTATTCTGTTGTATTCTCTTTTATTCTGTTGTATTCTGTTGTATTCTGTTGTATTCTGTTGTATTCTCTTTTATTCTGTTGTATTCTCTTTTATTCTGTTGTATTCTGTTGTATTCTCTTTTATTCTGTTGTATTCTGTTGTATTCTCTTTTATTCTGTTGTATTCTGTTGTATTCTCTTTTATTCTGTTGTATTCTCTTTTATTCTGTTGTATTCTGTTGTATTCTCTTTTATTCTGTTGTATTCTCTTTTATTCTGTTGTATTCTGTTGTATTCTCTTTTATTCTGTTGTATTCTGTTGTATTCTGTTGTATTCTCTTTTATTCTGTTGTATTCTGTTGTATTCTGTTGTATTCTCTTTTATTCTGTTGTATTCTGTTGTATTCTCTTTTATTCTGTTGTATTCTGTTGTATTCTCTTTTATTCTGTTGTATTCTGTTGTATTCTCTTTTATTCTGTTGTATTCTCTTTTATTCTGTTGTATTCTCTTTTATTCTGTTGTATTCTTTTGTATTCTCTTTTATTCTGTTGTATTCTCTTTTATTCTGTTGTATTCTCTTTTATTCTGTTGTATTCTGTTGTATTCTCTTTTATTCTGTTGTATTCTGTTGTATTCTCTTTTATTCTGTTGTATTCTGTTGTATTCTCTTTTATTCTGTTGTATTCTGTTGTATTCTCTTTTATTCTGTTGTATTCTCTTTTATTCTGTTGTATTCTGTTGTATTCTCTTTTATTCTGTTGTATTCTGTTGTATTCTCTTTTATTCTGTTGTATTCTCTTTTATTCTGTTGTATTCTGTTGTATTCTCTTTTATTCTGTTGTATTCTGTTGTATTCTCTTTTATTCTGTTGTATTCTTATGTATTATTCTGTTGTATTCTTTTGTATTCTGTTGTATTCTCTTTTATTCTGTTGTATTCTGTTGTATTCTCTTTTATTCTGTTGTATTCTGTTGTATTCTCTTTTATTCTGTTGTATTCTGTTGTATTCTCTTTTATTCTGTTGTATTCTGTTGTATTCTGTTGTATTCTCTTTTATTCTGTTGTATTCTGTTGTATTCTGTTGTATTCTCTTTTATTCTGTTGTATTCTGTTGTATTCTCTTTTATTCTGTTGTATTCTGTTGTATTCTCTTTTATTCTGTTGTATTCTATTTGTATTCTCTTTTATTCTGTTGTATTCTGTTGTATTCTCTTTTATTCTGTTGTATTCTGTTGTATTCTCTTTTATTCTGTTGTATTCTGTTGTATTCTCTTTTATTCTGTTGTATTCTCTTTTATTCTGTTGTATTCTGTTGTAGTCTCTTTTATTCTGTTGTATTCTGTTGTATTCTCTTTTATTCTGTTGTATTCTGTTGTATTCTGTTGTATTCTCTTTTATTCTGTTGTATTCTGTTGTATTCTCTTTTATTCTGTTGTATTCTCTTTTATTCTGTTGTATTCTGTTGTATTCTCTTTTATTCTGTTGTATTCTGTTGTATTCTCTTTTATTCTGTTGTATTCTGTTGTATTCTCTTTTATTCTGTTGTATTCTGTTGTATTATCTTTTATATTTTTGTATTCTGTTGTATTCTCTTTTATTCTGTTGTATTCTGTTGTATTCTCTTTTATTCTGTTGTATTCTGTTGTATTCTCTTTTATTCTGTTGTATTCTGTTGTATTCTGTTGTATTCTCTTTTATTCTCTTTTATTCTGTTGTATTCTGTTGTATTCTCTTTTATTCTGTTGTATTCTTTTGTATTCTCTTTTATTCTGTTGTATTCTGTTGTATTCTGTTGTATTCTCTTTTATTCTGTTGTATTCTGTTGTATTCTCTTTTATTCTGTTGTATTCTGTTGTATTCTGTTGTATTCTCTTTTATTCTGTTGTATTCTGTTGTATTCTCTTTTATTCTGTTGTATTCTGTTGTATTCTCTTTTATTCTGTTGTATTCTATTTGTATTCTGTTGTATTCTCTTTTATTCTGTTGTATTCTGTTGTATTCTCTTTTATTCTGTTGTATTCTGTTGTATTCTCTTTTATTCTGTTGTATTCTGTTGTATTCTCTTTTATTCTGTTGTATTCTGTTGTATTCTCTTTTATTCTGTTGTATTCTGTTGTATTCTCTTTTATTCTGTTGTATTCTGTTGTATTCTCTTTTATTCTGTTGTATTCTGTTGTATTCTCTTTTATTCTGTTGTATTCTGTTGTATTCTCTTTTATTCTGTTGTATTCTGTTGTATTCTCTTTTATTCTGTTGTATTCTGTTGTATTCTCTTTTATTCTGTTGTATTCTGTTGTATTCTCTTTTATTCTGTTGTATTCTCTTTTATTCTGTTGTATTCTGTTGTATTCTCTTTTATTCTGTTGTATTCTGTTGTATTCTCTTTTATTCTGTTGTATTCTGTTGTATTCTCTTTTATTCTGTTGTATTCTGTTGTATTCTCTTTTATTCTGTTGTATTCTGTTGTATTCTCTTTTATTCTGTTGTATTCTGTTGTATTCTCTTTTATTCTGTTGTATTCTGTTGTATTCTCTTTTATTCTGTTGTATTCTGTTGTATTCTCTTTTATTCTGTTGTATTCTGTTGTATTCTCTTTTATTCTGTTGTATTCTCTTTTATTCTGTTGTATTCTCTTTTATTCTGTTGTATTCTGTTGTATTCTCTTTTATTCTGTTGTATTCTATTTTATTCTGTTGTATTCTCTTTTATTCTGTTGTATTCTGTTGTATTCTCTTTTATTCTGTTGTATTCTGTTGTATTCTCTTTTATTCTGTTGTATTCTGTTGTATTCTCTTTTATTCTGTTGTATTCTGTTGTATTCTCTTTTATTCTGTTGTATTCTCTTTTATTCTGTTGTATTCTGTTGTATTCTCTTTTATTCTGTTGTATTCTGTTGGTATTCTCTTTTATTCTGTTGTATTCTGTTGTATTCTCTTTTATTCTGTTGTATTCTGTTGTATTATCTTTTATTCTGTTGTATTCTGTTGTATTCTGTTGTATTATCTTTTATTCTGTTGTATTCTCTTTTATTCTGTTGTATTCTCTTTTATTCTGTTGTATTCTGTTGTATTCTCTTTTATTCTGTTGTATTCTGTTGTATTCTCTTTTATTCTGTTGTATTCTCTTTTATTCTGTTGTATTCTGTTGTATTATCTTTTATTCTGTTGTATTCTGTTGTATTCTCTTTTATTCTGTTGTATTCTGTTGTATTCTCTTTTATTCTGTTGTATTCTGTTGTATTCTCTTTTATTCTGTTGTATTCTGTTGTATTCTCTTTTATTCTGTTGTATTCTGTTGTATTCTCTTTTATTCTGTTGTATTCTGTTGTATTCTCTTTTATTCTGTTGTATTCTCTTTTATTCTGTTGTATTCTCTTTTATTCTGTTGTATTCTGTTGTATTCTCTTTTATTCTGTTGTATTCTGTTGTATTATCTTTTATTCTGTTGTATTCTGTTGTATTCTGTTGTATTATCTTTTATTCTGTTGTATTCTGTTGTATTCTCTTTTATTCTGTTGTATTCTGTTGTATTCTCTTATTCTGTTGTATTCTGTTGTATTCTCTTTTATTCTGTTGTATTCTGTTGTATTCTCTTTTATTCTGTTGTATTCTGTTGTATTCTCTTTTATTCTGTTGTATTCTGTTGTATTCTCTTTTATTCTGTTGTATTCTCTTTTATTCTGTTGTATTCTGTTGTATTCTGTTGTATTCTCTTTTATTCTGTTGTATTCTGTTGTATTCTCTTTTATTCTGTTGTATTCTGTTGTATTCTCTTTTATTCTGTTGTATTCTGTTGTATTCTCTTTTATTCTGTTGTATTCTCTTTTATTCTGTTGTATTCTGTTGTATTCTCTTTTATTCTGTTGTATTCTCTTTTATTCTGTTGTATTCTGTTGTATTCTCTTTTATTCTGTTGTATTCTGTTGTATTCTCTTTTATTCTGTTGTATTCTCTTTTATTCTGTTGTATTCTGTTGTATTCTCTTTTATTCTGTTGTATTCTCTTTTATTCTGTTGTATTCTCTTTTATTCTGTTGTATTCTGTTGTATTCTCTTTTATTCTGTTGTATTCTGTTGTATTCTGTTGTATTCTCTTTTATTCTGTTGTATTCTGTTGTATTCTCTTTTATTCTGTTGTATTCTGTTGTATTCTCTTTTATTCTGTTGTATTCTGTTGTATTCTCTTTTATTCTGTTGTATTCTGTTGTATTCTCTTTTATTCTGTTGTATTCTGTTGTATTCTCTTTTATTCTGTTGTATTCTGTTGTATTCTTTTTTATTCTGTTGTATTCTGTTGTATTCTCTTTTATTCTGTTGTATTCTGTTGTATTCTCTTTTATTCTGTTGTATTCTGTTGTATTCTCTTTTATTCTGTTGTATTCTGTTGTATTCTCTTTTATTCTGTTGTATTCTGTTGTATTCTCTTTTATTCTGTTGTATTCTGTTGTATTCTGTTGTATTCTCTTTTATTCTGTTGTATTCTGTTGTATTCTCTTTTATTCTGTTGTATTCTGTTGTATTCTCTTTTATTCTGTTGTATTCTGTTGTATTCTCTTTTATTCTGTTGTATTCTGTTGTATTCTCTTTTATTCTGTTGTATTCTGTTGTATTCTCTTTTATTCTGTTGTATTCTGTTGTATTCTCTTTTATTCTGTTGTATTCTGTTGTATTCTGTTGTATTCTCTTTTATTCTGTTGTATTCTGTTGTATTCTCTTTTATTCTGTTGTATTCTCTTTTATTCTGTTGTATTCTGTTGTATTCTCTTTTATTCTGTTGTATTCTGTTGTATTCTCTTTTATTCTGTTGTATTCTGTTGTATTCTCTTTTATTCTGTTGTATTCTGTTGTATTCTCTTTTATTCTGTTGTATTCTGTTGTATTCTGTTGTATTCTCTTTTATTCTGTTGTATTCTGTTGTATTCTCTTTTATTCTGTTGTATTCTGTTGTATTCTCTTTTATTCTGTTGTATTCTGTTGTATTCTCTTTTATTCTGTTGTATTCTTTTGTATTCTGTTGTATTCTCTTTTATTCTGTTGTATTCTGTTGTATTCTCTTTTATTCTGTTGTATTCTGTTGTATTCTCTTTTATTCTGTTGTATTCTGTTGTATTCTCTTTTATTCTGTTGTATTCTGTTGTATTCTCTTTATTCTATTTGTATTCTGTTGTATTCTCTGTTGTATTCTCTTTTATTCTGTTGTATTCTGTTGTATTCTCTTTTATTCTGTTGTATTCTGTTGTATTCTCTTTTATTCTGTTGTATTCTGTTGTATTCTCTTTTATTCTGTTGTATTCTGTTGTATTCTCTTTTATTCTGTTGTATTCTGTTGTATTATCTTTTATTCTGTTGTATTCTGTTGTATTCTCTTTTATTCTGTTGTATTCTGTTGTATTCTCTTTTATTCTGTTGTATTCTGTTGTATTCTCTTTTATTCTGTTGTATTCTGTTGTATTCTCTTTTATTCTGTTGTATTCTGTTGTATTATCTTTTATTCTGTTGTATTCTCTTTTATTCTGTTGTATTCTGTTGTATTATCTTTTATTCTGTTGTATTCTGTTGTATTCTCTTTTATTCTGTTGTATTCTCTTTTATTCTGTTGTATTCTGTTGTATTCTCTTTTATTCTGTTGTATTCTGTTGTATTCTCTTTTATTCTGTTGTATTCTCTTTTATTCTGTTGTATTCTGTTGTATTCTCTTTTATTCTGTTGTATTCTGTTGTATTCTCTTTTATTCTGTTGTATTCTGTTGTATTCTCTTTTATTCTGTTGTATTCTGTTGTATTATCTTTTATTCTGTTGTATTCTCTTTTATTCTGATGTATTCTGTTGTATAACTGATTTTCATGTTTTGGGGGGAATTTCACGCAAGTTTTCCAGGCCGATATTACCCTTAATATTGAGTGTAGCGTTATGCAGAGGCCAGAAATGAACTCCCCGTCTCGTTTTACCCAAGAAGAGTCACCGTTTTCATGAAAATAACCTCAAATAACATAAATATAGCTGATTTTCATGTTTTTGGAGGAATTTCACGCGAGCTTTCCGGGCCAATATCTTCCTTAATATTGAGTGTAGCGTTATTCCGAGGCCAGAATTGGATTCCTCGTCTCGTTTTACTCAAAAAAAAGTCACCGTTTGCATGAAAATAACATAAATATAGGTTATTTTCATGTTTTGGGGTGAATTTCACGCGAGCTTTCCGGGCCGATATCTCCCTTAATATTGAGTGTAGCGTTATGACGAGGCCAGAAATGGATTCCTCGTCTTATTTTACCCAAGAAGAGTCGCCGTTTGCATGAAAATAGCTTCAAATAACATAAATATAATTGATTTTCATGTTTTTTTGATAATTTCACGCTAGTTTTCCGTGCCGATATCTCCCTTAATATTTAGTGTATCGTTATGCCGAGGCCAGAAATGGATTCCTCGTCTCGTTTCCTTCCCGTTAAGTCGCCTTTTGCAGGATATGGCCGCTTTTTATTTTTTATTTTTTTTATTTTTCTAGGGACCCAAAGTATAACACTTTCACCTCAAGTACGAGAGTCCAGTGCGGGGCACCTGCCGACTTCTGAGCCCCACACTGCTTTTATCACCCAAATAACCGCCTTCACATATCATTATTGTTTAAAGGGTTAATTATTGGGGCTTCTTGGCATCAGGTATGGGTCAGAAAACGGCAAATGCGCGGCTCTGTGTACGATAATCTAGCATCGGTGCGCGGTAAAAATTCATAACACAACACAGCTGATCGTCCACGCAGTTCCTCCTTCACGACGTGTTTCGAGAGGTGTTTGCAGTGATTTTGGTGGTAAGACAGTGTATTTTTACGTTCATGGTACAGAGGAAGGGTCAAACTACCACCAGGGTCATTGAATACCCCTGAAAATGCTTACAACGCCTACGGAAGCCTTGTCAAATACGTGTTTATAGGTGACGAGTTTTGACCCCGCGCCGTATCAGCTGTTCTTAAGAGGTCATAAAGGAGATGAATCGTGTTCCCGTGAGTGTCTTTTGACGGTCAAGCTACCACCAGGGTCATTATCTACCTCTGGAAATGTCCCCCACAACGCCTACGAAAGCCTTGTCAAATATGTGACTCATTGACCTCAAGCATCAACCGCCCCCAAAATCATGTTACCGTTGATGAGGTTTCAGGCCCTGCTGCTGCTCTGCTTCTAAAAGGTGAAAAAAAAAGAGATTAATCGCTTTCCCGTGAGTGTTTTCTCCCCTTCATAGTACAGAGTTACGTCATGTGACGGACGAGTGTGTGACGTGGCAGCAGCAGTGTTTAAATGTGTTACGTGATCCCAGAGAGTGTTACACGTTGTGACATTAGTAGTATTCTGTTACCTGGATACATGATAGGGCTGTTACTGGCTGTGTTACGTCACTGTGTTAAGGTGACGGGCTGTGACGTGGGCTCTCAGGTGTTATGCAGTGTTAACAGTGCCACCGACAGTTCCATGTTCAGCAGGTGTTACGTGATGCAAGACAGATTAGTTACCCAGTGTTACAGTGTCTTGTTAACCACCTACCTGGTGTGACCCCCCTCCTGTGATGTGGGCTCAGCCAGGGTGTTTAATATGCAGTGCCACAGACAGTGTTATGTTACCAGGCAGTGTTCACAGTGGCATAGATTCGTGTGGTGCCAGAATCAGTGTGATGCCAGCCATTCGTGCCGGGGACGGCAAATGTATAGAATAACACCCATGTGACCCTAGGACCCTGTACAGAGGAATATTCGCACTGCTGTGATGTAGTACTCTTGTTAATTAAAGTTAATCTCACGTCAAGGCTGATGGGACGAAGAGCCTTAGACTCCACTCTGTCCAGAAGAGCTGTGTGAGTGGAGCCCCCCCACACGTGAGAGGCATACTCCATGTGAGGGCGTATGAGTGGACAGGACAGTTTGTTATGGAAAGAAGATCATTGATGAATAACAGGAAGAGAGTGGGTGATAGGACAGAGCCCTGTGGAACACCACTGTTGATAGGTTTAGGGGAAGAACAGTGACCGTCTACCACCGCAGAGATAGAACGGCCGGAAAGGAAACTGGAGATAGAGGAACAGAGAGAGGGATAGAATCCGAAAGAGGGCAGCAGTTTAGAAAGCAAAGACTGGTGCCAGGCTGCCTGTGACTTGAACTCTTTAATAAGGAGGAGAGTATGAACACACCTCACAAAATTTTCCCCTCTCTTTTGGCCACATTCTCCATAGTTAGCACCATTGTTAGCACCAGGCTTTTTTATCATTATTAGTGGTATTTGTTCTCCCTTGGGCTGCTTCCTTTACAGTAAGACTTATTATGCCTAGGCCCACCTGTAGGGAGATGTAATTTGACCCAGTACAGTAAGACTTCTGCCTAGGCCCACTGTAGAGAGATGCAATTTGACCCTGTACAGAAGTGCTATTTGGCCCCACATACCAGAAGATAGCGTAGTAACATCTAAATTATTTTATGTATATATTTTTTTACGGCAGAGGAAGCAGGTCAAGGGGCAAAGAAAGTACTATTGAGAAAAGAAAGCTTGCTGTTCACTGTGTTTATCAGAGTGGCCAAAAGAGAGGTCAGCTTCAGGAGGAGAGGTGTCTCCATACCCTCCTCTTGAAAGAGTTCAAGTCATAGGCAGGAGGAAGTACAGACCAAGGAAGACTGTTCGGGAGTTTGCCATGAAGGGGATGAAGGAATGAGGATGCTGGTTAACTCTTGCATGAGGGATTGGGACTGTTGTTTCTTTACTGATATCTTTATTAATTGAAATGAAACGTGTTGACTCAAAAAGGTTTAGTGGTTCACCATTTTGGTACAGGTTTTGTATCAGTATTAATTATTTAACCCAGGATTATTTACCTTCAATACATCTAACTATCTGTCTACTACTACTACTACTACTACTACTACTACGGGCCTCCATCTATTAGAGTTGCGTTGTGAGCGGTATATTCTCTCATATCCTTTCACAAAGCAATTCATTGGCCCCACCCCGCCAATGACTGTGGCCGACAACCATCTTTATTTAATATTACAAACTTTACTAAGCATTTTATTTTTAAGCTAACAGAGCTTGTGGTTGATACGACTATCAACCGCCGTCGCCTCAAAGTCCAGGTCGGCAATGTGGGTGGTTTTGGGTGCAGGCGACCTGGTTCCTCTCAGGCAGACCAAGGCTGACCTCAGGAGGGAGAAGGACAGCCTGCATCTCATCCAGGCGACCACACTGCTTCTTGGCTGCTGTTTCTTATCCGCCAGTGTTTCGGCGAGTCTTGCGTAGAAGCTCTGCGCCCTTGGTCCCATCCCTCCTGCCGTCGTGAATACTACCGGGGTGAAGGAGCCCTGGTCCACATTCTGTATTCTTTCTTCATATGCTCTGTTCTTCTCTTGTTCGTTTCTTCTGTGGGCTGCATCAAGGGTCAGGTCTCTGTGGCAATGGGCCATGGGATCAAAGATCCTTATGTCAAAATATGCCCTTTGTCCACGAGTCCAAAACCCTCTGGCGCTAACATCCACTCGTGCTTCGTTGGAAACATTAGCGGTGCGTCTGGCGAGGTGTTCGCCTTGCAGAGGGAGCAGCATGGGTTCCACAGTCACGTCGTGGCAGACTTCTTTCAGCATCTGAGCTGTTATGTCTCTTACTTCGTCGTGTCTCATGCAGACGAGACCTCCTCGCTTGCATGTCATGGCATGATTTTGGTTGAAGGGTGAGCCACATGTTTGGGAGCCCATCCACTGGCCAGCCATACCTGAGGGCAAGGGCATCAGTAAATTCTTTTTTGTTTAAGTTGAAGCCTTTTGCCCTGATAGGTAGTGTGGTTAGCCAGTTTGAAGCGCCCACTTCCTGTGCAATATCTGTCCTCCTCCTTGTGTCTTCTGGGAGTTCTCTCATTAGGTCACTCAGAGTGTCTCTGTTTTCCTTCTCTGTTTATGGAGATTTCATTCCTTAGTGACCTAATATATTGAGGGTTGTCTTCTCCCCTTTCATTTTGATTGGTAATATATCCGGTCAAAGAGGCTGTGATTCGGATTGAGTTCCCGAATTCAGACTCGGCCAGATTTTGCGGGTTGGTGATGCCGAGCCCACCCATTTTTGGCGGCAACTCCAGCAATCTTCTCTCCTGGTCACTGGGACATCTCCCATTTGCTATCGCCGGTATGAAGGTGTTTCTGACAGCATCTTCCAGAGGTTTTAGTAACGGAGCAACATCAGGAACTGTCCTCATGAGGCTACTACTACTACTACTACTATCCCTGGACACTTTAGACTATCCCCACGGTGTCTAGAAGGCCTGTTATCCGACTATGCGACACCCCACAAGGCCACTACTACTACTACTACTAATATTACTACTACTTATACTACTACTAATACTATTCTCTCCCCTACAGAAGTCCGGTGTCCCAACCTCACTACAACGCTGACTACTGCCTTAAGTGTGGTAGTGGAGGATAGAGGCCGAGTGGAGGCTACAGCGGACTATTCCTGCGAGAAGGGGAGGAGGATAGTCGGGAATAGTCAGCGGAAGTGTGGTAGTAATGGTATCTGGAGTGGCAGTCAACCGCGCTGTGAATGTAAGTAATAGTAGTTGTAGTAGTAGTAGTTACAGTAAGTAGGTGATTGTAGTAGCTCTTGTAGGGTGTTGAATAGTAGTAATAAGACTATCCTGAGACTAACTAGACTATTCCTAATACCCCTCAGATGTAGTAGTAGTAGTAGTAGTAGTAGAAATAGCTTATGTTGGGTGTTGAATACTACTAACAGGACTATCCTAAGACTAACTAGACTATTCCTAACCCCCTCAGATGTAGTAGTAGTAGTAGTAGTAGAAATAGCTTATGTTGGGTGTTGAATACTACTAACAGGACTATCCTAAGACTAACTAGACTATTCCTAACCCCCTCAGATGTAGTAGTAGTAGTAGTAGTAGTAGTAGTAGTAGTAGTAGTAGTAGAAATAGCTTATGTTGGGTGTTGAATACTACTAACAGGACTATCCTAAGACTAACTAGACTATTCCTAACCCCCTCAGATGTAGTAGTAGTAGTAGTAGTAGTAGTAGTAGTAGAAATAGCTTATGTTGGGTGTTGAATACTACTAACAGGACTATCCTAAGACTAACTAGACTATTCCTAACCCCCTCAGATGTAGTAGTAGTAGTAGTAGTAGTAGTAGAAATAGCTTATGTTGGGTGTTGAATACTACTAACAGGACTATCCTAAGACTAACTAGACTATTCCTAACCCCCTCAGATGTAGTAGTAGTAGTAGTAGTAGTAGTAGAAATAGCTTATGTTGGGTGTTGAATACTACTAACAGGACTATCCTAAGACTAACTAGACTATTCCTAACCCCCTCAGATGTAGTAGTAGTAGTAGTAGTAGTAGTAGAAATAGCTTATGTAGGGTGTTGAATACTAGTAACAAGACTATCCTAAGACTAACTAGACTATTTTTAACCCTCCCAGATGTAGCAGTAGTAGTAGTAGTAGTAGTAGTAGAAATAGCTTATGTTGGGTGTTGAATACTACTAACATGACTATCCGAAGACTAACCAGACTATTCCTAACCCTTCCAGATGTGACCTGCGACCTACCACAAGGCTTGGATAATGGTAGAATAGTCCGACTCAACCAGACCCTGGAATACGGTAGCCTGGTCGAATATCACTGTCTACCGGAACACAGGCTGGTCGGGGGGACCTTCCGGAGGTCATGTGGCGAGCTGGGCGAGTGGTTGGGTGGAGAACCGAAGTGTGTGTTGGGTAAGTAGTAATAGTAGTAATAGTAGTAGTAGTAGTAGTAGTAGTAGTAGAAGTAGTAGTAAAAATAGCTTATGTTGGGTGTTGAATACTAGTAATAAGACGATCCTAAGACTAACTAGACTATTTTTAACCCTCCCAGATGTAATAGTAGTAGTTGTAGTAGTAGTAGTAGTAGTAGTAGTAGTAGTAGTAGTAGTAGTAGAAGTAACTTATGTTGGGTGTTGAATACTAGTAATAAGACTATCCTAGGACTAACTAGACTATTTTTAACCCTCCCAGATGTAATAGTAGTAGTTGTAGTAGTAGTAGTAGTAGTAGTAAAAATAGCTTATGTTGGGTGTTAAATACTAGTAATAAGACTATCCTAAGACTAACTAGATTATTTTTAACCCTCCCAGATGTAATAGTAGTAGTAGTAGTAGTAGTAAAAATAGCTTATGTTGGGTGTTGAATACTAGTAATAAGACTATCCTAGGACTAACTAGACTATTTTTAACCCTCCCAGATGTAATAGTAGTAGTTGTAGTAGTAGTAGTAGTAAAAATAGCTTATGTTGGGTGTTAAATACTAGTAATAAGACTATCCTAAGACTAACTAGATTATTTTTAACCCTCCCAGATGTAATAGTAGTAGTAGTAGTAGTAGTAGAAATAGCTTATGTTGGGTGTTGAATACTAGTAATAAGACTATCCTAAGACTAACTAGACTATTTTTAACCCTCCCAGATGTAATAGTAGTAGTAGTAGTAGTAGTAATAGTAGTAGTAGTAAAAATAGTTTATGTTGGGTGTTGAATACTAGTAATAAGAGTATCCTAAGACTAACTAGACTATTTTTAACCCTCCCAGATGTAATAGTAGTAGTTGTAGTAGTAGTAGTAGTAGTTGAAATAGCTTATGTTGGGTGTTGAATACTAGTAATAAGACTATCCTAAGACTAACTAGACTATTTTTAACCCTCCCAGATGTAGTAGTAATAGTAGTAGTAGTAGTAGTAGAGAGAGAGACAGATTACTACCATGAATACTACTATTACTATTAACTATTTTGTACTATTCCAGGTCCAGAGGATGCCTACAACACCATAGGCTCCGATAGTAGTAGTAGTAGTGTGAGTACTACTTCTACTTCTACCGCTAGCAACACCGGGCTCTACATCGGACTATTCTTCGGGCTCATCCTGGCGATAGTCTTCATAGGAGTGCTAGTCTACTTCAGAATGTAAGTAGTAGTAGTAGTAGTAGTAGTAGTAGTAGTAGTAGTAGTTATGGTGGTGGTGGTAGTTAATTCTTAAGGTTGTCATATCACTTTACGTTTTCTGCTATAACTCAGCTTGTATGTGTGGTAGGTAAATCTAGCTTGCGTGGTAGTTAGAGTGGTAGTTGACCTTCCTTCCTCTCAAAATTCGTGTTCCTAACCTGAGTGTGGTAGGAGTTATAGCAGGTCAAAGTTAGGGGAGTGAAAAATCCTGGATATTTTTTTCTGAATGGCATACTGTTTAACATTTTTGTATATAACTCAGCTTGTATGTATGTTAGGTGAATGTAACTTGAGTGGTAGTTAGTGTGGTAGTTGACCTTTATTCTTACCAAAATTCGTGTTGCTAACTTGAGTGTGGTAGGAGTTATAGCAGGTCAAAGTTAGGGGAGTGAAAAATTATGTTTATATTTTTCTGAATGTCATAACACTTTACATTTTTGTATATAACTCAGCTTGTATGTGTGTTAGGTGAATGTAACTTGCGTGGTAGTTAGAGAGGTAGTTGACCTTCCTTCCTACCAAAGTTCGTGTTCCTAACTTGAGTGTGGTAGGAATTATAGCAGGTCAAATTTAGGGGAGTGAAAAATTATGTTTATATTTTTCTGAATGTCATAACACTTAACATTTTTGTATATAACTCAGCTTGTATGTGTGGTAGGTGGATGTAGCTTGCGTGGTAGTTAGTGTGGTAGTTGACCTTTATTCCTACTAAAATTCGTGTTCCTAACTCCAATGTGGCAGCAGTTATAGTGGTACGAAGTTAGGCATTTCAAAATTTTCCAATCCTCCCATTTTCATTCAACCAGCTGTAACATTTTTCCCTACCATTCAACCGGCGTGCATGGTAGATGGATGGGCCTTGGTGGGCTGGTAGACACACCCTTTGGCTATCCTATCATACTCACAGGTCTGTAATTACCTGGTTCATTTGTATCAGCCTTCTTATAGATGGGTGTAATGTTGGCCAGTCTTCATTAACTCCCTGGTCTGCAATATCTTCCTGAGTGTCCTTCCCCTCTTTTATCACCCGTGGGCCTGGAGTGCCAGGCAGTGTTAACAGTGCCACAGACAGTGTTATGTGATGCAAGACAGATTAGTTACCCAGTGTTAGGCTGTCTTGTTACCTGACCTGCCTACCCCTCTCCTGTGACATGGGGTCAGGTGTTATGCAGTGCTATGTGATGCCAGGCAGTGTTCATAGTGGCATAGATTTGTGTGGTGCCAGAATCAGTGTGATGCCAGTCATTGGTGCCAGGGACGGTATATGTATAGAATAACACCCAGGTGACCCTAGGACAAAGCCTTATTATTCTCCCTCACTCCCCTCAATGTTACCAGCTTACCGTAGGCATAACATTGTATCTTTCTGTTTCTGGCCCATAAATATTGCAAAAAATAGCATCAGTAATTACCGATGTTAACAATAATTATAAATGCATATTGTTATCTTTATGGGGCGATAGTTTGGGGTCAGAAAAGACAATACGCCAAGTACTACTAAGGGCTGGTAACCCTAAACTACCACTTGAGCCAGCTAAACGTAATATATGGAGGAGAAAAGAGAATAAATGAACCCGTGGACATACCCACAACTCCTGTGAAAGCCTTGTCAAATATGTGTAGGCCTACTTGTGTGCCAACATATGTAAGAGCATGGGCCTAACTTTTCTTCTTCCTCCTCAGGTTTTGGGCGCCCAGCCGTACACGTGAACTAACAGTCTTGGCTTCAGGGCAGGTCGCTAAAATGGTATGTGTGTGTGTGTGTGTGTGTGTGTGTGTGTGTGTGTGTTAGGAAGGTTTTCATCATTAATATAAAAGCTTGTTGTTGGGGTGAGAGGTGAAGTCAGAGGTCAGCGATGAATAGATACGTTTATTGGGGTAGTGAGAACAGACTCCCGCCGTGAGGGGCGGGCGGGCTGCAACTGCCCTTAAGTGCTTGGCGCCACTCCGGCGTAGCCTTGCCCCGGTAGAACATATCGCACAGCATGAAGTGCACGCCCCTACACTCTCCCCCCAATTACACAGTGCGGTGTAATGACAAAATGGTGTAAAGAAAAACATAGTGAACTCAGAGCAATGAGCGAGATGCAATGATATACAACAGTAGACATGTCCTGGATGAATACATTGAGCCTAAGCCAAAGAGTTAACGACATAATCGTCAAGGTGCCTTGGGGCGCGCCTGGTGCGTGCAGGTCTCGGGGAGTCGGCGCGAGGTTCTGTGACTGGTGTGATGTCTTTTGGCTGCACACGCCGCGTTTCCTGAGATTCGGTGGGGAGTGGGCGGAGGTGTCGCCTATTCCCTATGGTCGCTCTGTCGCTGGCATCTAGGCGCAACAAATACTGCCTGGGTGCTGTCAGCTCCACCACCGTCCCCGTGCGATCCCAGCGCCCATTGGCTGGGTTTTGGATGTGGACACGCTGCCCGGGTTTCAGAGGAGCGAGGGCGTGGGCTCTTGGGTCGTGCCGTAGTGAGGAGCGGGTCGCTATGCTGTTCGTGGTACGCTCCCGGTCACGAAGTGTCCTGCCCCATCGCTCATTGATGAGATAGCGAGAGCTCTCTACTGGTATGGCGTTGTGCAGCTGCCTCCCGGTCAGCAGCTGGGCTGGAGATGCGTCAGCGCCGTGTAGTGGTGTGTTGAGGTATTGTAAGAGAGCCCTGGCGACGCTGTCCGTGTCTAAGGAGCCTCCACGGGTGATGTTGCCTCGCAGCAGCCGCTTTGCTGATTTGACCGCTGCCTCTGCGCGCCCGTTGGACTGAGGGTAGTGGGAGGATGAGATTCTCAGATTGACGCACCAGTCACTGAAGAAGCGTCTGGCCTCTTGACTGGTGAGGTTCATGCTTCTATGATTTCACATTGGTTCACTACGTCACTGACTGATTTAAGGCGTGAGAAACACCGTAACACTTCTGCCTTCGTACTGCGGTTACTCAGCCCCATGACCACTTTTCTACTTAACACGTATTCAGTAAGGGACTTATCACATTCGGGGCACTGAAAGCTGCACTCTGCCGCCAGTGCACGGCATTTCGCTACGTACGCATCGACACTATCCCCCGGCACCTGGGAATATTGAAAGAACTCTGACCATGCCCCCACCTCGCAACGGAGCCCGATCACTACGCTTCTCACCACGTCTATTGCTGCCGAGGTCGAGAGCTGGCGGAAATCCTGCCTGAGGAAGCGTGCGTCGATTCGCTGCTGGAGGTCGCTGCTGCACAGAAGTCTCACGTACGAGGCGGCAAGTGGCGGGGACCACCCGCAGATGATGCCGTAGTCCTCCACACTCACGGCCCATGCCTCGAATGCTGCCGGCGACATGGCTTGAGTGGCCGTGCCAGGCCCTGTTTAGGTCTGATCATAGTAGTAATTAATTGTTTCATCATTTCTTTGTCCATGTAGTGGAATGCTGTACCTATATTTCTCACCACGTTATATGTATCACCAAAGATCCCATTTATATGACTTTCTGGTTGCATATAATCTTGCATTAATACTCCCAGGTCTCTCTCTTCATTCACTTTCTTTAATATTTCACCATCTCCTATTTTCTATGTCCATTTTGGTCTTTCTACACTTTTCCCCATTTCCATAACATGACATTTCTTCACGTTGAATTTCATCTCCCATTTCTGAGTCCATTTCCAAATCTTGTTTAGGTGTTCTTGCAGCTCCTTGCAGTCTTCACTGTTTCTTATATGTCTTTGCATCATCTGCGAACATGTAGCTGTTTATGGCATATCATTAATATGGACTAGGAAGAGTACTGGTGTGGTGACCCCTGGGGCACTCCACTTTCCACCATTCCGATCTAGTGTCCTTAACCACGGTTCTCATCTCTCTTCCTCTTAAGTAGCTTTCCATCCAGCACTTCATTTTCCCTCTCAATCCTCCTCTATTCTCTAGTTTCCACAGCAGTCTTGAACTTTGTCAAATGCCTTCATTAAGTCTAGGTAAATGCAATCCGTCTTTCCTGTAATTTGTCCGTCACTCTTGAGTAAAAGCTCAGCAAGTTTGTCACACATGAGCGGTGTGTGTGTGTGTGTGTGTGTGTGTGTGTGTGTGTGTGTGTGTGTGTGTTCTCAGGCCCAGATAATGTAATAATGCAGTAATAATAATAATAATAATAATAATAATAATAGTAATAATATCCTACCCTCCAGGAATCCTTTGAAGCCCAAGAAGCAAAAATCCTTCAAGTTCCTCCACAAGAGAAAGGAGGAGGAGAAGGTGGAGAGAAACATTGACAAGCGGAAGGAGAAGGAGGAGCGGAGGAAGGAGGAGGAGGAGAAAAAGAGGTTTAAGAAGGACAAGAAGAAGAAGGAGGAAGGTAGGAAGAAAAGGAGGAAGAGGAGGAAAGAACAGTAGATTTACACACACACACACACACACACACCATTAATGTCACACATCAACCAGTCTATTTATTTATCTCTATCTAATTCCCCCCCCCCCTCCCTTCCCAGAGGAAATGCCAGTGTTTGGAGTGCCGCTGTGCCTGGCCGTCCAGCGCTGCCCGGCACACGATGGCATCCAGCTGCCCACCATTGTCAGGGAGTGCATTGACCAGATAGAGGTGAGTGTTATTATTGTTATTATTATTATTATTATTATTATTATTATTATTATTTATATGTGCTTGTTGTCCTGGTATGGTATGAACAGGGGGAGGAGTGAGTGAGGGTTAGGGAGAGGAGGAAGAGGGAAGAGAGGAGGAGGTAGGAAGAGGGAATCAGGATCAGAATCAGAATCATTTTATTCCATAAAAATGGCTTTTCTATACATTACAAGCATTACTGAATAACATACAGTTTAAAGTAAGACTTAAGCTAAAAGTTTTCTAAGCTATATAAATCAATATCAGAATAGTGAGAGCGTGGTCTCGATAGAATTTTAGTTGACATTTATATCATTATCAAGCAAGTAGTTTTAGTCTTTTTCTGAACACTTGTATGGTATTTGATAGTGTTACATGGTGTGGGAGAGCGTTCCATAGCCTGGGGCCTCGTACAAGGAGCGAACGTGTCCCGCAGTGTGTGTTGGTGTGGGGGACATGTAGGTTGTCCCGCTGTCTTGTGTACCTGCTCCGTGTCACCTCAGTTGTGGTAGGCAGCTGCAGGAACCACTCTGGATACAGTTTACATTTTATCTTATATACAGTTACAGCAACATCAAAGATTATCTTCTTGTTCATTTTAAGCCAGTGCAATTGTGTTATGAAGGGGGTGGCGTGGTCCCGCCTCCTCGCTCCCCCAATACATATCTTTGCTGCAAAGTTCTGTAGTTTTTTTACTCGCTTAATTAGTGTGCTATTTGTAGTGCCGTAAACTGGTAGGCAATAATTAATGATACTTAGAGCAAGTGATTCAATAGCTATTTTACGTGTTACATTGTCAAATTTATCTTTAATTCTGTTTGTGAACATTAGAGTACCAATGACTTTCTTGTGGGTTTCGTTAATATGTATGTTAAACGTCAAGTGGGAGGAGTCCATGTAAACGCCAAGGTTTTTGATGATGTGTTTCCTGGGAGTGATGGGAGTGTTGTCAAAAAGGAGAGTGGTGTTTTGGGGAATTTGTTTGATAACTGACCTGGTCCCAATAAAGATACAATGGGCTTTGTTAGTGTTCAGCAACAGACCGTTTTTGTTAAAGTATTCCCTGGCCAGTGAGAAGGTCGTTTGTGCCGCCGTGATGAGGTCAGGCAGTGCATCAATATTACCAGTGTTCACGAGCTGCGTGTCGTCTGCGTACTGAACTATCTCGCATCCATGTATTGCTTCAGCAAGGTCGTTGACAAAAATGATGAAGAGAATTGGTCCTAATATTGAGCCTTGAGGAACTCCGCATTTTATCGGTGCAGTCGCAGACGTGGTGTTATTCACTGTAACTTTTTGACTTCTGTCATTTAAATAGTCATGGAATCAAAAAGAGTCTATGTTAACCTTGAGTAGTTTATTAATGAGGATTTCGTGTTTTGCGCTATCGAAGGCTTTTGATAGGTCGCACAACATTATAAGGGATCATTTCTTCTCATCCATATTTCTGTATAGTTTATTTGTAACTGTAGTTAGGGCGGTCTCAGTTGAAAGTTTAGGTCTAAAGCCGTGTTGATTGTTAGAGAGAAGTTTCTTGGACTCTAGGAAGGTAGTCATCTGTTGGGCTACAGTTTTCTCTAATATTTTTGAGAGAATAGGTAACAGTGATATTGGGCGATAATTGTTTACGTTGTTCCTGTCTCCGTTTTTATAGATAGGTATGACGGTCGCGTGTTTCCACATGGTAGGGAATTTTCCTGTAACAATCGACGTGTTGATGATAGTAGTGATGGATGTGATCGTAACTGGTAGTGAATCTACGATGGAGTTAGTGTTCTTTAGGTGTTTGATAGTTAATATGACTGTGTTCATGTCTACGGGGCTGGGCCTGAAAAGCTGCTGACGGTGATTTATATCTTGTTGGGGGATAATACAGTTTTGATTTGTAATGCCAAGATTGTTTTGCGTTTTTAGGAAGGTGCGTTCCCCCACGTTAACAAATAGGTCATTGAATTTATCCGCCACTTCATTTTCATTAATGAAGTTGTTGTTATTAGTTTCTTTATTGTTGGGTGTGAGGTCTTTTATTATCCTCCAGGTGGCAGCTGAATTGCCTCGACAGTCGTAGATTTTTTGTCGGTAGTAGGATTGTTCAGCATTTCGCAGTAGTGACTTTACTCTATTACGATGGTGTTTATATTGCTCTAGTAATTCAACATCATTTCGATTTTGCTTTAGGCGCGCTTGGAGGGTGTTGCGTGTTGACATTGCTGAGCAAATTTCGTCGTTAATCCAGGGGGCAAAAGGCTTGTTGATTTCTTTTGTGACAAAAGGAGCGCATTGTTCCAAGCAATTTGATAGTACAGACGTGAGGGTGTTTACCTGTATGTCTACGTTGTCCATGGAGGGAATTTCATTTAGGGCGGGAGCAGTGCCGAGTAAGTCATCACAGAGCAGGTCTTTACTGTAAGCCCCAAGATGACGAAACGTTCTCATTTCTGGCTTGCGCTTAGGTTTGGTGATGTTAAACGTTGCCGTTATAAGGTCATGGTCGGCTATAGTGTTAGGTATTACGTCTTTGTGTATGATTGTGTCCTGTTTGTTAGTGACAATGACGTCTAGAAGTGTGGCTGACTGAGGGGTGACACGGGTAGGTCTGTCAATAATCTGGTGTAATTTGTTTATTATGGTACTTAATTTATTTCCGTAGGATAGCAAATCATCATTTAGATCACCGAGCATATAAAAACATTTGTTTTTCAGGCACATGTTTCTCAGGGTCTCGTGTATATAGTCAAAGGTTTCCTGAGGAGCTTTGGGGTGTCGGTAGACGCAACCAGTTATTACTGAGGGTAGTTTTCTGCACTGTACACTGATCCAGAGGTCCTCAATACCATTAGGCCTAGCAAGGTCACACGTTATCACTTTGCTGGTGAGATTGTCTGGAACATATACACCAGCTCCTCCCCCGTGGCCCCTGTCACAACGGAACATATGATATCCAGGGATATGGACATGGCTGTCAGGGGTGTGCGGGAGAAGCCACGTTTCACTGACACAAAGAATATCAACGCTTCTTTCTCTGACTAATAGTTTCACCTCATCTGTGTTAGCTAGTAGTGAGCGGGCATTTATGTGAACCATTGTTAAGCAGTCCTTAATTAGTAGTGACTCGGCGGCCGTTTCTTCCTTGCCATGTTCCTATGCACTGTAGACATTACACAGTCTGTTCTTATGGCCGTATCTGTGGCAGGAAGTACATCGGATTTTGTGGTCGTATCTGCACATGGATTGTCTGTGATTTAACTCATTGTAGCAGCCTTTACGCATATAAATGAGTGATTTTTTTTCTATTTTTCTGTCTATCTTTTGCCGTTTCTGTCTGTGTGTGTGTGTGTGTGTGTGTGTGTGTGTAAGTTTAGATTAGGTTAGGTTAGGTAAGGTTTGGTAAGGTTAGATTAGGTTAGGTAGGGGTAGATTAGGTTTGGTAAGGTTATGCAAGGTCATATTAGGTTAGGTAAGGTTGGATTAGGTTAGATTAGGTTAGATAAGGTTAGATTAGGTTTGGTAAGGTTAGATTAGGTTATGCAAGGTTATATTAGGTTAGGTAAGGTTAGATTAGGTTTGGTAAGGTTATATTAGGTTAGGTAAGGTTAGGTAAGGTTAGATTAGGTTAGGTAAGGTTAGATTAGGTTTGGTAAGGTTAGATTAGGTTAGGTAGGGCTAGATTATGTTTGGTAAGGTTATATTAGGTTTGGTAAGGTTAGATAAGGTTTGGTAAGGTTAGATAAGGTTTGGTAAGGTTAGATTAGGTTAGGTAAGGTTAGATTAGGTTTGGTAAGGTTAGATTAGGTTAGGTAGGGTTAGATTAGGTTAGGTAAGGTTAGATTAGGTTAGGTAAGGTTAGATATGGTTTGGTAATCCAAATGACCATTCTGCAGGGAGTTGCCGGAGCCAGTGTTGACGTCGGACATGATGCCACACTTTGAGGACATAGCGATGATTCCTAACCCCGGGGAGCGCGCCGAGGCCATGCGCCAGCTGATCAACCGCCTGCCAACCGCCAACCGCCTGCTGCGCCAATACATGTTCAAGCATATGGGACACATCATTGCAAGGGTAACTAGGGATTTTCTTTATGGTACTTATTTATTTGCTTTTATATTTATTTATTTTTTTATTGTTTTTTTTTCTCTTTGTGTGTGTCTCTCTCTCTCTCTCTCTCTCTCTCTCTCTCTCTCTCTCTCTCTCTCTCTCTCTCTCATAATATACTGATGATCTTTTTTATTCTTCTGTATTAATTCGCTGTCTTGAGGAGGAGGAGGAAGAAGAAGAGGAGGAGGAGGAGGAGGAGGAGGAAGAAGAAGAAGAAGAGGAGGAAGAGGAGGAGGTAGAGAACCGAATGTGTATTTTAAATCTATTCCAGAGAGAGAGAGAGAGAAAGAGATTAGTTGCAGGCTCTTTTTTCCTCTTCAGTAAGATGTGTGTGTGTGTGTGTGTGTGTGTGTGTGTGTTTCAGAGAGAGAGAGAGATTCACCACTCATTCATATACTCATCTTTTTTCTTTCTCTCTCTCTCTCTCTCTCTCTCTCTCTCTCTCTCTCTCTCTCTCTCTCTCTCTCTCTCTCTCTCTCTCTCTCTCTCTCTCTCTCTCTCTCTCTCATAATATACTGATGATCTTTTTTATTCTTCTGTATTAATTTGCTGTCTTGAGGAGGAGGAGGAGGAGGAAGAAGAGGAGGAGGAGGAGGAGGAGGAGGAGGAGGAGGAAGAAGAGGATGAGGAGGAAGTAGAGAACCGAATGTGTATTATAAATCTATTCCAGACAGAGATAGAGATTGGTTCCAGGCTCTTTTTTCCCCTTCAGTAAGATATGTGTGTGTGTATGTGTGTGTGTGTGTGTGTGTGTGTTTCAGAGAGAGAGAGAGATATTCACCACTCATTCATATACTCATCTTTTTTCTTCTCTCTCTCTCTCTCTCTCTCTCTCTCTCTCTCTCTCTCTCTCTCTCTCTCTCTCTCTCTCTCTCTCTCTCATAATATACGGATGATCTTTTTTATTCTTCTGTATTAATTCGCTGTCTTGAGGAGGAGGAGGAGGAAGAAGAGGAGGAGGAGGAGGAAGAGAACCGAATGTGTATTTTAAATCTATTCCAGAGAGAGAGAGAGAAAGAGATTAGTTGCAGGCTCTTTTTTCCTCTTCAGTAAGATGTGTGTGTGTGTGTGTGTGTGTGTGTGTGTTTCAGAGAGAGAGAGAGAGAGATTCACCACTCATTCATATACTCATCTTCTCTCTCTCTCTCTCTCTCTCTCTCTCTCTCTCTCTCTCTCTCTCTCTCTCTCTCTCTCTCTCTCTCTCTCTCTCTCTCTCTCTCTCATAATATACTGTTGATCTTTTTTTTCTCCTGTATTAATTCGCTGTCTTCAGGAGGAGGAGGAGGAGGAAGAAGAGAAGGAGGAGGGGGAGGAGGAGGAGGAGGTTCATAGGATAGCAAATCATCATTTAGATCACCAAGCATATAAAAACATTTGTTTTTCAGGCACATGTTTCTCAGGGTCTCGTGTATATAGTCAAAGGTTTCCTGAGGAGCTTTGGGGTGTCGGTAGATGCAGCCAATTATTACTGAGGGTAGTTTTCTGCACTGTACACTGATCCAGAGGTCCTCAATACCATTAGGCCTAGCAAGGTCACACGTTATCACTTTGCTGGTGAGATTGTCTGGAACATATACACCAGCTCCTCCCCCGTGGCCCCTGTCACAACGGAACATATGATATCCAGGGATATGGACGTGGCTGTCAGGGGTGTGCGGGAGAAGCCACGTTTCACTGACACAAAGAATATCAACGCTTCTTTCTCTGACTAATAGTAGTGAGCGGGCATTTATGTGAACCATTGTTAAGCAGTCCTTAATTAGTAGTGACTCGGCGGCCGTTTCTTCCTCGCCATGTTCCTATGCACTGTAGACATTACACAGTCTGTTCTTATGGCCGTATCTGTGGCAGGAAGTACATCGGATTTTGTGGTCGTATCTGCACATGGATTGTCTGTGATTTAACTCATTGTAGCAGCCTTTACGCATATAAATGAGTGATTTTTTTTCTATTTTTCTGTCTATCTTTTGCCGTTTCTGTGTGTGTGTGTGTGTGTGTAAGTTTAGATTAGGTTAGGTTAGGTAAGGTTTGGTAAGGTTAGATTAGGTTAGGTAGGGGTAGATTAGGTTTGGTAAGGTTATGCAAGGTCATATTAGGTTAGGTAAGGTTGGATTAGGTTAGGTAAGGTTAGATTAGGTTTGGTAAGGTTAGATTAGTTTATGCAAGGTTATATTAGGTTAGGTAAGGTTAGATTAGGTTTGGTAAGGTTAGATTAGGTTAGGTAGGGTTATATTAGGTTTGGTAAGGTTAGATTAAGTTTGGTAAGGTTAGATAAGGTTTGGTAAGGTTAGATTAGGTAAGGTTAGATTAGGTTAGGTAAGGTTAGATTAGGTTAGGTAAGGTTAGATTAGGTTAGGTAAGGTTAGATTAGGTTTGGTAAGGTTAGATTAGGTTAGGTAGGGTTAGATTAGGTTTGGTAAGGTTATATTAGGTTTGGTAAGGTTAGATAAGGTTTGGTAAGGTTAGATTAGGTTAGGTAAGGTTAGATAAGGTTTGGTAAGGTTAGATTAGGTTAGGTAAGGTTAGATTAGGTTTGGTAATCCAAATAACCGTTCTGCAGGGAGTTGCCGGAGCCAGTGATGCCGTCAGACATAATAATAATAATAATAATAATAATAATAATAATAATAATAATAATAATGATAATAATAATCCAAATAACCGTTCTGCAGGGAGTTGCCGGAGCCAGTGATGCCGTCGGACATTATAATAATAATAATAATAATAATAATAATAATAATCCAAATGACCGTTCTGCAGGGAGTTGCCGGAGCCAGTGATGCCGTCGGACATGATGCCACACTTTGAGGACATAGCGATCATTCCTAACCCCGGGGAGCGCGCCGAGGCCATGCGCCAGCTGATCAACCGCCTGCCAACCGCCAACCGCCTGCTGCTCCAATACATGTTCAAGCATATGGGACACATCATTGCAAGGGTAACTAGGGATTTTCTTTATGGTACTTATTTATTTGCTTTTATATTTATTTATTTTTGTTTTTTTCTCTTTGTGTGTTTGTGTGTGTGTGTGTGTCTCTCTCTCTCTCTCTCCTCCGTTTTCCTTCAATTGTCCTCTTTTTTTTTTTTTTCCTTCATATTCCTTGTGTGTGTGTTTCTCTCTCTCTCTCTCTCTCTCTCTCTCTCTCTCTCTCTCTCTCTCTCTCTCTCTCTCTCTCTCTCTCTCTCTCTCTCTCTCTCTTTTCTCCATTTTCCTTTAATTGTCCTCTTTTTTTCCTTCATATTCCTTGTGTGTGTGTTTCTCTCTCTCTCTCTCTCTCTCTCTCTCTCTCTCTCTCTCTCTCTCTCTCTCTCTCTCTCTCTCTCTCTCTCTCTCTCTCTCTCTCTCTCTCTCTCTCTCTCTCTCTCTCTCTCTCTTTCCTTTCCTCCTCTTTCCTCCATTTTCCTTCAATTTTCCTCTTTTTTCCTTCATATTCCTTGGGCACTGGAGTAGGGAGTGTTCTGGGGTGCCAGGCTGTGTGGGCACTGTGTGTGTCATGCAGTGTCATGTGAAGTGTTCTGGGGTGCCAGGCAGTGTGGGGCACCATGGGCAGGGAAGTGTTCTGGGGTGTGTGGTAGTTTGACAAGGCTTTGGTAGAGGTGGTTGTGTTAGTAATTCTATGGTGGGTACTAGTGTTTTGAGCCTGGTGACAACAAGGCTTTGGTAGAGTGGTTGTGTTAGTGTGTGTGTGTTGAGCGTGTCTTCAGCGCACACTGCCTCTGTTGCTGACGAGTAAGGTGGCACTCTCTGCATTGTGATTTCAGGTGCCTGAGGACGCCTTCCCATGGACAGCAGCAGGCGACATCCTCCTGAGGGGCTGCTGTGTGGCGTCCATCCGTCTTTGTATAAAGACAAATACACTTACCTCAACACAACAACTTTTTTTATATTCATATGTTTTCTGGGAGGGAGAAGGGGGAGAGAGGCAGGATGGTGTGTGCCTGTGAGGTGAGTGTTGTATGAAATGACCACCCTCAAACTTCCCCTTCAGGCTCGCTTGCGACATAAGTTTTAGCGAGTGTGTGTTTCCACGCTCTCCGTTGGGTGTGTGAGTGGACTGTCCCGTGGCTTCAGACTTGCCAGAGTAATAATTTTTTTTACTACAGCAAAGGAGACGGCTCAAGGTAAAGTTGGGGGCATACACTATAACTGCGCATGGCCTCAGTGCTCATCTCCGTGACATTGAGCCTGTGGTGGGAGGGAGCTCATTACCCCGGCTAGTGTGACATCCGGGTTACGACAGTTTACCTTCCCCAGGTTTCCCCAGGTACCCATTTATCAACCAGCACACAGAGTAGTGGCCAGCAGGTACGGTGACCACTGGACCACGGAGGCATATGAGACGGCCTTCAGTCAACCCTGGCTTATGGGGACAAAGGAGTCGTTAACCCCAGCAAGAGTCACACACAACGACACCCACTATAAATACAATTCGCTTGTGCCACTGACGGCCTGGGGTTGTCCATGGGGCCCCTCATGAGAGCCTGCCAGCGCTATAGCCAGCAAGGAAAAAAATATTAGAAGCAGTTGCAGCATTGGCCAAGCAAGAGTCACATGGCAGTCACTATAAATAAAATTCGCTTGTGCCATTAACCGTCTAGGGTTGTCCAGGAGGCCCGCACCTCAAAAAAGCCTTTCAGCGCTGTAGCAGCACCAATATAAAGTTTAAAGAAATGGTAGCAATAGTAACATAGACCACTATAAATAAAATCCTCCTCCTCCTCCTTCCCACGGGTGACCCAAACTCCCTCAACGTCCCTGGGGCCAGAGTTCAGCCTCCCCCTGGGCCACACCTTCAGGACGGCACTCTGGAGCCTGGCGGTGGAGCTGGTGGAGGGGCCGGCACTTAGGCAGGCACTTGTGGCATCCGTGAACCTGCTGTCCCTGGTCACTGGCACTGCAAAGGAGGCTGTAGAAGTGGGTGCCAGGGGGGGGGGGGGTTCGCACTGTTGTTGTAGTAGTAGTAGTAGTAGTAGTAGTAGTGGCGGTGGTAGTAGTAGTAGTAGTGGTAGTAGTAGTAGTAGTAGTAGTAGTAATAGAAGTAGTGTTATTATTATTATTATTATTATTATTATTATTATTCTTTTGTGTAGTAGTTTTTTTAATATTT